>NC_137824.1:59877321-60069821 GCF_963921795.1 Nannobrachium achirus | reverse complement strand
TGTGGGAGCAGTGTCCAAAAATGTGTTTTGCAAGAATTGGCCTCATGGTGGCGCTAGAAGAGGGGCATGTGAGAAATGAGGTGGTTTGGCAACCAAGGAGTGAGTGTGCAAAGTTTGGCATGGATCGGGGCAACGGTGGCGGAGATATGAGAAGGGGAAAAGTGTAATGTGTGAAGTGTGACTGACTGACAGACTGACTGACACACTAGCCCCGTTTATATGGACGCTTCTAATCGTTTTAAAACAAGATTTTAGATAAACCTGATCTAATTCTCCATGTATACACCTAAATAAACCCGATCAAAACCAACCCGATTTAAATTCTGATCGGATGCAGAGGGGTGGTCTATACCTTTTTACAACCCGATCAAAAGGAACGTCCTTCCATGTATAGGCCTACACCTAACCCGATTAGAGTCTGATCATGTTCTTTCAGCGCATGCGTCCTGGCCATTTATTGTGGCACTTTTTCTGATGTTTCACCACATTAGTCTATTTGGTTTATAAACACATTCAGGGTTTCCTGCAGGAAGAAGTCTTGACCAGGGGGGGGATCTCATGGCGCACGCGCGAAATCTTTTGATAATTAATTAATGAATTCGAGTAATTAATTCATTTAATTTTTAATATTAATTCTTATTTTTGCCCTATAAAAAACACATGAATGTGCCCATGATGACGGAAAACACAACTACATGCTATCATCCACATTTATTCAACATTGAATAACTACGTTTTTCACAGGACAGTGTAACTTGTTTTTTTCCCCCAGGTTAATCAACCAGCACTCGTGCCATATAAATAGAAGTCTACAGCACAGTAAAAAAACAACAACATTGGTGTAAAGTAACTAAGTAGATTTACTTAAGTAGCCTACTGTACTTATAGGTCTACTGTACAAAGGAGATTTTCAGGTATTTGTACTTTACTTGTGTCGTTGTGAGTAAATGAGAAGAGCTCGCTCTCTCTCTCTCTCTCTCTCTCTCTCTCTCTCTCTCTCTCTCTCGCGCCCCACCCGCCAGGCACCGGGTGGGGCGCCTGGCCTGTAAAGTGCTGCAGGAAACCCTGGCATTTTCTAATCAATGTGCAGAACACACACGCGTGTGTGTGTGAGAGACAGAAAGAGATTAGCGCGACTGGACGTTACCGTCCTCGTTCATCTATCCTCCTGTCAAGTCCTGTGCGTCTTTAACCATGTCAGATTGACCTGGCCACGAACTAATTGTCTTCTTGCGATCATAATTAGCCTAAGAAACCATCAGCAAAATATCCTATATCCTTCATCAGATAAATAATATTTAAAGGGGACTGGGGTAAGGGGATATAAGAGTCCATTTTAAAAGTATTTAATTTAACTACAGTATACAGACTTTTTGTTATTATCGTGAATGCACTTGTCCATGAAGCCTATTATGTTCTGCCGTCGGCGCAAATATGGATTGTGACGTGATGATTGCGACCGTAGGTCGCAGTTACTTGCACTCCTATACTATCCAAACCTCCACCGGCTGTCAGTCCGTCAGTCAGTCAGTCTGTCAGTCTGTCAGTCACACGTTACACTTTTCCCCTGCTCATATCTCCGCAACCGTTGCCCCGATCCATGCCAAATTTTGCACACACACTCCTTGCCTGCCAAGCCACAACCTCCACCCATCAATTCTCACATGGCCCTCTTCTAGCACCACCATAAGGCCGATTCTTGCAAAACACATTTTTGGACACTGCTCCTACAATTTCGGCCCTAAAATCACGCAAATCGGTACACAGTATGTCTACACTCATGTCATCAACATGGATCTGTCCCATATAGCACCACCTTCAGGCCGATTTTTTAAAACAAATTTTTGGACACTTATCCTACAGATTTTGCCCTAAAATCACGCAAATTGGTACACAGTATGTCTACACTCATGTCATCAACATGGATCTGTCCCATTTAGCGCCACCTTCAGGCAGACTTTTTCAAACACATTTTTGGACACTGCTCCTACAGATTTTGCCCTAAAATCACGCAAATCGGTACACAGTATGTCTACACTCATGTCATCAACATGGATCTGTCCCATATAGCGCCACCTTCAGGACGATTTTGGAAAAACAAATTTTTGGCCTATTTGTGGAGATAAGCGACCAACGGTCGCTTATCGTCGCTTATCTCCCGATTAGGGAGTCTTACTGGTAATAATGATAATATAAGCCTAGGCCTATGTATACAGAACAACGCACATCCCCAATAATCTAATTAAAAGAGCATTGCAGCTTATTTTTTCACTTTGGTGGGGCTGTGCATTTGCATTAGGCTCCATTATTATTGTTATTATTATTAATGGATACAGGGAAATGCGATCTATTAATCATTTGCGTCACAACACGATTTAAAAGTGGGCACATGTAAACACCAGATCGGATTGATCTCACCCCATGTAAACACCTGATCCAATACCTTCAATCGGGTTTATTTAGATCAGATTGGAATGAAGCTGTCATGTATGCGCAGCTCATGTAGCCTATACACCTAACCCGATTAGAGTCTGATCATGTTCTTTCAGTGCACGCTTCCTGGCCATGTATTGTTGCACTTTTTGGGATGTTTCACCACATTAGTCTATTTAGGAAGCATAAAACTCAGGAAGCATAATTGCTGAGAAGCGCGACAGAGAGAGGGGATAGACAACGCTGCGTGTGCACGCACGCGCGCACGCACGCACGCGCGCGCGCACACACACAACAACGCACAAAATCACGAGAGAGAGAGAGAGACTAATTGTCTTCTTCTTGTGATCATAAATAGCCTAAGAAACCACCAGCAAAATATCCTATAGATATCCTTCATCAGATAAATAATATTTAAAGGGGACTGGGGTAAGGGGCATAGGTAAGGGGATATAAGAAAGAGTCCATTTAGAAGTATTTAACTATACAGACTTTTTGTTATTATCGTGAATAACTTGTCCAGGAATCCTATTATGTTCTATGTGCCGTCGGGCGCAAATATGGATTGTTTAGGCTAAGTGATGTTATGTGATAATTATAAATAATAAAATGATAATATAGGCCTAATACATGTAAACGGAACAACGCACATCCCCAATAATCTAACCAGTAAGACTCCCTAATCGGGAGATAAGCGACCATCAGGTCGCAGTGTGATTTTAGGACAAAATGTGTAGGAGTAGTGTCCAAAAATGTGTTGATGGTGGCGCTATATGGGACAGATTCATATTGATGACATGAGTGTAGACATACTGTGTACCGATTTTACAAAAATTGTAGGAGCTGTGTCCAAAAATGTGTTTTACAAGAATCGGCCTCATGGTGGCGCTAGAAGAGGGTCATGTGTGAATTGATGGGTGGAGGTTGTGGTTTGGCAGGCAAGGAGTGTGTGTGCAAAATTTGGCATGGATCGAAGCAACGGTTGCGGAGATATGAGCAGGACTGCGAACAACCTGACGGTCGCAATACTATAGCCTATAACGTTTTATGTCCACAGAAATTTTCATTTGAATTGATGTTTTGGTTAATAGAGTGGAAGATGTGAAAAATAAATAAGTAACAATGGTTAGATAATGTTTCATACAGACTGTTACTGATGCTGAGAGAATCAGTGCTCTGCTCTGTTCTATAAGCTGTAAAAGACCAGAACCTGTTATTAAACTGGTCTGGGAACAGCTGCATATGAAAAGAACATATTGTGACCAGGGGCATAGTTCCGCCGATTTAAAATGACTCCAATACGGAACTAAAACTTCCTATGGTTGGCCGCTAGTTGCGCTGTTTCCCCCCCCGGCCGATCGCAAAAAGAATTGTTCTCCATTGGACCCCATAAATTTTCCCCTTTCGGCAAATCTGGACAGCCTGTTTTGAGAACACGTGGGATGCTTTTAACCTCCACCTTCCCAAAACCAGAGAAAGACTCAACGGTCTGAAATGGGACTTTGTGAGGATAGAAGGTGCTAGTGGGACCCCAAATAAAGGTTTTAAAATAGGAAAAGTTAAATGTCATGGTGTATCACCTTTAATTAACATTTTCATTCAGTTCCCGTTCGCCTCACCACATAGGCAAAAAATAAAAAATGAAAAAACAAAAGAGTATCCTTAAGAGAAAAAGTAATAACAGTAATTATTATTATTAAGTCAGCAATGTCCACCAAAGTAATAAGAGAGAAAAAGAATAAAAAGACAGGGAGAGAGAGAAGAAGAAGAGAGAAAGAAAGAAGAAAAAGGGAGAAAAAAAAAAGAAAAAAAAAAAGGTGTGAGTGTATATGTGTTTCTTCTCTTCTACCCATCCTATCCCCCCTCCTCCTCTCTCCCTCCAAACAAAAAGCAGATATACACATACAGGTATATATACATACATACATGCATACATACATACATACATACATACATACGTACATACATACATACATACACACACATGCATACATACATACATACAAGCAAGAGTCTGCGGTGCGAGATAGGTGGGGGGTCCCCAACTAGGTCAGTGCTGTCAGACCTATGTGTCTTCAGACAGTCTTGTCAGACTGGTAAGATAATTTATTATAGGGCCCCAGTTGGACAGAAAACCGCCTGGGATCCCTCGTGAATCAAATTTGATTTTCTCTAATTTCATGTATAGCATTACGTCCTTCAGCCATAGATCTAATTTAGGGGCACACGGGGACTTCCATTCTAGGAGGATTTTTCTCCGTGCTAGCAGTGTTAAAAAGGCAATACCATTATACGTTATTTTATTATGAGGAAGTTCTTTGGGCGGTACACCAAAAATAGCTGTTAAAGGGTTGGGCTGTAAATTTATATTAAACATTTGTGAAATATGTCTAAATATGGCGGTCCAGTACCTCTCTAGTTGAGGGCATGACCAAAACATATGGGTTAAGTTTGCAGGGGATGTATGACATCGGTCGCAGGTGTCATCCACACTGGAGTATATTCTAGAAAGTTTAGCTTTGCAGTAGTGAGAGCGGTGTACAACCTTCAATTGTATCAAGCTAAGTCGGGCACACGGGGTACTGCCATTCACTCGAGTTTGGGCTTGATTCCAAATGTCATCTGGGATAGCTTCCCCTAATTCCACCTCCCAACCTGATCTGATTTTATCCAGAGGAGAGGTCCTTAACGAGGAAATAGTGTTATAAATAAAAGACATAAGCCCCTTTAGCTGTCTGGGAGCGTCTAAAATAGATTCTACTCCAGACCTGGATGGGATATTGGGGAATGAGAGGTTATATGTTCTAGCAAAATTACGGATTTGAAAATATCTAAAGTGGTGTGAATTTGGGAGTTCGTACTTAATTGCCAGTTCCCCAAAATTAGCAAAGATGCCGTCAATGTATAGATCGTTTAATTTAGAAAGTCCCAACCCATGCCACATAGAAAAGCATTGATCTGTCCTTGCCGGGGGAAATAGGTGGTTATTATTTATAGGACTATAAAGGGATAATTCACGAAGGCCAAAAAAATTTCTAAATTGGGACCATATCTGTAGAGTACTCACAACGATGGGATTAGAAGAGAATTGTTTGAAAGAGATCGGTAAATTAGATGTAATTAAGGCCATTAGAGATGTATTGAGACAGGAGTTGGCTTCAACTTGACACCAGTCCAGATCAGGGTAGTGGGCCCAGCAAATGATTTTAGAGATATTGGCAGCCCAGTAGTAAAACTTGAAATTGGGAAGGGCGAGACCACCGTCCACTCTTGGTCTTTGAAGGTATTCTTTCTTTATTCTTGGATGGCTGCCACCCCATATAAATGATGAGAGTAATGTGTCAAGTTTAGAGAAGAAGGATCTAGGAATGAAAACTGGCAACGCTTGAAACAAGTACAAAAAACGGGGCAGAACGTTCATCTTAATACAATTCACTCTCCCTGCCAGAGATATATTAATTATTCCCCATCTATGTAGATCCAATTTAAGTTTATCCACAAGGGGTAAGAAGTTATCTTTAAATAGATTGTTTAGAGTATTACGGATATGTACCCCCAAGTATTTAAAACCAACTGCTGAACTACGAAAGGGCAACGAGCTACTTGGAATACGACGGGCCAGCTCATTTACTGGGAAACACTCACTTTTGTTATAGTTTAATCTGTAGCCAGAGAAAGTGCCAAATCTATTCAACAGCTCAATTATCTTTGGGGCGGAGGTAACTGGGTCAGATATGTATATTAATAAGTCATCTGCATACAGAGACAGTTTGTATTCCTTTCCCCATCTACCAATTCCCTGAATAAACGGGGCTGACTTAAGGGCAATAGAAAGAGGCTCAATTGCGAGGGCAAACAGTAGGGGGCTTGCTGGGCAACCTTGTCTACAGCCTCTTGAGAGCGCAACCATCTGAGAGTTCATCCCGTTAGTGACAACAGAGGCCTTAGGGGCCGAGTAGAGAAGAGAGATCAGAGAAACTAGGTTAGGGCCGAAACCAAAGTTCCTGAGAACCTCCAGTAAGTAACCCCACTCCACACGGTCGAATGCTTTCTCCGCATCCAGAGACACCACCACCTCGGGGGTCTCAGAGGATGCAGGAGAGAGAATAACACTAAGAAGGCGGCGGATATTGGAGGAAGAATGGCGGTCCCTGATAAAACCTGTCTGGTCGGTCGAAATAATATCCGCTATTACCGTCTCCATACGTGAAGCCAAAACTTTTGCGAGGATCTTATAATCAACATTTAAGAGTGATATGGGACGATATGAGCTGCAGTTTGCTGGGTCTTTATCAGGTTTTAAGATTAGGGATATTGATGCTTCTGTAAGTGTTTGTGGTAGGAAGCCCTGTTCCAGTGCCTCGATGAACATATCCAGTAGCAGTGGAGCTAGCTTATTAAAAAATAATTTATAAAATTCAATCGGATAGCCGTCGGGGCCGGGGGCTTTCCCGCTCTGTATAGTGAAAATGGAGTCTTTTATCTCAGTCAGATTCAAAGGTTGTTCTGAGGCTTCACGCTTCACAGGGTGGAGAGTTGGGAACTGGAGCCCCCCCAGAAAGTTCATCATATCTGTGGTGTCTACAGGGAACCGAGAGGAGTACAAGTCAGAGTAAAAGTTTTTAAAGGTGTCGTTAATTTCCGATGGGATAACTGTACATGTACCAGATGAAGTCATTATTTGAGGGATGCTTCTCGTTGCACTCTCTTTCTTAAGCTGATGAGATAACAATCGGCCTGCTTTCTCTCCATGTTCGTACACAAGGCCACGTGACCGCAGTAGTAGTTTCTCAGTGTTCTCTGTAGTAAGTAAATTATATTGCATCTGTAGATTTAGCCTCTCTTTATACATTTCAGGGGAAGGCGAAGTTGCATATTGGTGATCCAGTTTTGAAATGCCCTCAATTAGTTGGTCCTGTTGTTTTTTCTTTATCTTATTTTGCTTTGAGCTATACGCTATAATTTCATCTCTAATTACGACCTTCAAGGTTTCCCAAAGTAAGGAAGAGGATACGGATTCTGATTTATTATTTAAAATAAAATCGTCAATTTTATTGGAAATCAATGAGCAAAAACCGGAGTCTTTTAGAAGTAGGGGATTTAATTTCCAAAGCGGGCGAGGTTTGTTTAGATTTGAAAAATTAAGATCAAGCAACAAGGGGGCGTGGTCTGAGATTGCAATGGCAGAGTATTCGACATTTCTAACTGAGGGTAAAAAAAACGTATCGATGAAAAAGTAATCAATTCTAGTGTAGGTTTTATGCACATTAGAGAAGAATGAAAATGATTTCTTATCAGGGAATTTAAAACGCCAGGGGTCCAAACATCCCACTTGACTCATGAATGATAATATAGCCTTAGCCATCTTGGAAGGGGGTCTCCTCTTTGAGCTTGACCTATCCAGAATTTGGTCCATAGTACAGTTTAAGTCACCTCCCAAAATCAAATGATAAGAGTTCAGATCAGGCAGGAGGGAGATAACCTTATCGATAAAGGCTTTGTCATCCCAGTTGGGGGCATAAATGTTTGCCAAAAGCACTGGTGTATTAAGAAGACATCCGGATATTATAATAAAACGACCATAAGGGTCAGAGATAATGTCCTTTGCAGTAAATTGAACATTTTTGTGAATTAAAATGGCAGCACCACGTGTCCTCGAATCGAAGCCTGAGTGAAAGATCTGACCGACCCAATGTGTCTTCAGTCTAGACTGATCCTTTATAGTCAAATGTGTTTCCTGTAAGAAGGCAATCTCAGTATTGAGATGTTTTAGATGAGAGAGGATACGCCCTCTTTTAACTGGCCCGTTCATGCCCCCAGTATTCCAGCACGTGAACCTCAGGTTGTCCCCACCCACTCGCACGCCACTACTATTCGAATTAGACATAATTTTTATGTAAATTAATTAAATTAGTTAAGTGAAGAGAGGGAGAGAAGAGAGGAAAGAGAAAAGGAGGAGGGAAAGGGGACACTGCTGAAAAAAAAGAGAAAAAAAAAAATATATATATATATATATATATCGTGGTGTAACACTTGCCACACCAGCTCCAACAAAAGGAACAAATAAACCATGTGGTGGTGTCCAGGACCCAAGACCCCCCCCCCCCCCCCCCCCAACACAAAATACACAGGCATGGGCATTCTGAGAGGCATTTAGTAAACACCAGTACCTAACTTCAACCTGCCCTACCAGACAAAAAACTGACAAACACATCAAACAAAACATAACTAGATTTAAAAACCCTAACATTAACCCTATTCCTAAGCTTGTCTTCTCACCAAAGACTAGCTGCAGGTCCCTAAACATTATATCCTTCCTGTCACACTAAGCTCTGAATCCTCTATCAGAGCGAGTAAGGGCTCCTGAGCATTTACAGTGTCAAATATTACGATAGGGCACGAGTTTCAGTTTCCAGACGATATAAGTTCTCTTTCCATCAGTTCAAGCTGTCCATGCAGTGTAATACCATTTTTAAGAGTGTATGAATGAAATTAACATGCATGCCAAGTAGTTTTTTATAGTAAAAATAAATAACTAATAATAATAATGGTAATAGTTATAGTAATATAAAGAAAACGTCCAAAACAGTCTATGCAGTGAAATGCCATTTTTAAGAGTGTATGAATGAAATTAACATGCATGCCAAGTAGTTTTTTTTATAGTAAAAAAAAATAAAGATAAATAATGGTAATAATAATATAAAGAGAACGTCCAAAACAATCAGAACAATTCCCACTAGGGCAGTATTAATAGTTGTTATTGAATGGGTCTTAAATGGGTGATAGTATATTAGTAAGGACAATATTTAATTATGGCATAAGGGAAGAATGTTGCTGTATCAGCCTAGATAGTAATGCCCATAATTCCCAATTGTACTGTTAATGAATAATGATATCAATCCAGAATGATAAAGTAATGATGGAATACTGCCATAGCTAGGCTTGTTGTACAATAGCATGTAAAAACAAACATTGTTATAAATGATTCTAAGTTATCCTTCACTGTCTCACCATGAAAGAAAGAGAAAAAAAAAAGAAAAAAAAAGAAAGTGAAGTGAGTGAGTGAAGTGCGTGCGCGCGTGCGTGCGCGCGCAGCCTGTACGTGCATACGTTTGTATGTGTGTTTAAGAAAGAGACAGGTTATAGACATACACAGCCTGTACCAACTGGAAAAATGAAGCAAACCCCCAACCTCCCCATACAAAGCGACAGACCACCAAATTAAGTGGTTTCTAGTTATGATCAAGGGCTACAATGTGGTTCTCCATCTCATAACTCGAGGTGCATAGCCTACACAGTGCTACTACTGCAGACTACACCCGATCAAAAATAGATACATTGTACAGAGAGGTAAGAGAGTGGTGTTGTAAAGGGGTAGGGACCGATTCGTCTGAGAATAAAAAGTTCGTTCTATAACTCGCCGTACCGCGGGCCGCGCGCCACGAGCGGCCGCTCCACAAGCCAGCAACGCTCCGCCTCCGCGGCGCGTCACTGGTCCGCGGACCCACCACAGCCGACGCACGGCCCCCCGCACACCAAGCAAGAACAGCATCAGTTCAACTCGCGCACAATATCTCAAGTTGCAGCGACTCTCTCTCTCCAGAGCATCAAATCATGGCTTTTTTTTTTTTTTTTTTTTATAAACAAAGCAAGGCCAAGAGATCTCAAAACGGGGAAAGCCCCCATTAACACCACCTAAGCACGCATTCACTGATAACGATAATTACAGTAACACACTGAGAATTAATTAATTAATGCAGACCTATACACAAATGGAAAATAAGAAACAAGCGGAAAAGAAAAACAAACCTCTATATGCCTATATGTAGGCTACAGATACATTAAATTATAAGGCTCATGTTGAGGCAGGCGAATTAAATTGTAAATGGTCTCAGGCTTACCTTTGCCGTGGGCATGAGTAGAGGCAAAGCAGTATAAATGGGGAAAAGAAAGAGAAAAAAAAGGAAAGTAACCCAGTGATGTCCATTATGATGAAATAAAAAATATATATAGTAAAAAATGATGATGATGATGACAACGACTTTGCCGTGAGCATGGGTAGAGGCAAAGCAATATAAATGGGGAAGAGAAAGAGAGAAAAAAAAGGAAAGTAACGCAGTGATGTCCATTATGATGAGGTAGAAAAAAAAATATATATATAGTAAAAAATGATGACGATGATGATGATGATGATAACGACTGCAAGGGGAAAAAAGGGGGAAAAGGGGAGAAAAAAAATAAATAAATAAAAATAAATAAAGAGTATCCGATGTACAAGGCAGTCTTGATGTAGTTCAGGAGCACATTACAGTTATCCAGTGATCCAGTGTCATATCCATTTCGCTACCACGGTGATGAACAGGGGCTTTTCCCAACGGATTGTCACTTATGACTCAGGCAGCACGTCGATCATCTGGTCGTAGAAAGCCGTGGCTTCCTCAGGAGAGTTGAAGGTCTCGGTTTTATCTTGGAATGTGATCTGCAGACGTCCTCCGCTTAATACACGTGATCTAATCCCTTTTTCAAAAAGGGATTTTTTAATCGGGTTGTACGCGGTGCGCTGCTTAGCCGTGGCTGCCGTCGTCTGTGCGTAGAACCGTAGTGGGACGTCTCGGAACTTGCACTCGTGTTTGCGGGACCACTTCCAAGCCTTCTCCTTCTCCTGGGTGTAATGGAAGCAGACGACCATGGCTCTGGGTCTCGTTGGGTTCTTCTGGTCCGTTTTTCCTCCGGACCGATACACATAGTCCAGCGTTGGGGGGCTAGTGAAGACGTCTGTCCCCATAGCCTCCATCAGCAGCTCGGAGACAAACTTAACTGGGTTTGAAGACTCATTTGAGCTGCCCTCTGTGATTCCAACCACCCTCAGCAGAGAATAGTTGGCCTTGTTCTCCACCGTTTCCAGGCGTTGAAGCAGTTCCTTGTTCTGTGCTTGGAGGGACTGCACATTGGTCTCCACGATGGTAAGTTTTTCAAAGTTGTCCCCCACTATTGTCTCTGCTTTGGTGAGGCGGCTGTCGAAGGAGGAAAGTTTTTCTCCCAGAGAGTCCACGGACGTCTTCAGAGATAGTGTGGATTGCTGTATCAGGGAGGCTACTTCGTTTTTAAACATTTCACGTTGTTTATTTAATGCAGACTCCAGCTCAGATTTGGTGACTGGGTCGCCATGATTAGAGTGCTCTGTAACAGCTGTGGACGCCGTGGGCTGTAGTTCAGCAGCGGTAGTTATATGGCTTCTTGTTGAGATTTTCTGCTTCGACCCGCTCATTCTGAATATAGCTCAGGTTGTCCAACTATAAATTAACTTTCAAAGTTCTTAGAGAGAGTCGCTTTATGAGAAAAAGGGTAATTTCAGGAGCCCCAACCTCGCGTGTGCTCCTCACTCCATTAACCGGAAACGGAAGTCCCACTTTATGGTTCCTATCGCTAGTTAAAAATGGCCTTTCAATCACCATGATATGCATTTTATGTTAAAATTGATGATAAAGTTGCGGGGGGCGTGGCCAACTAAGCTGATACTAGCCGGCTGCGTTCTTCTTCATGTGCTGTATTTTGGGAGGCTCTGACCACATTCTCCCATGTATCGCTGCAGTTGCACGTGACCGTTGGCAGCCAATAGCCTCCTCTGATCGCATTTCAATCTATGATGGCGACACTCATGCCAAGGACCCAAAATACTTCATTTGCGCTGCATAGAAACCAATGACTTCGCACTGTCCATATATTTTACGGGCTTTAACCATAACAGCACACATGCATGTCAGCAGTGAATCACATTGTTTGATACTGGTGGGTGTTTTGATAAAATGCAAACTGTTCAAAATGTGACCTCTAGAACAGTGGTGTCCTGTGGTGATTTTGAGAAAAGTAAAAACATACAACCTTTAATGATGCCACTAAACGATCACTGTTTCTATAGAAAATGAATATAAATATATCTTCACCAGAACCCTTACCTGAGGAAGATCACACAGCCAACATGTGTTTTGTTTTAACATCATTCTGGAGACAACATCAGTACTAAGTTATATTCATTGTGTTTGCTCAACAGAGAAAGTTCCAAAGCCACAGGTGGTCACCAAGAAACCTTGTGATTCTGACTCCACCAGCTGTGATGTGGACTGTTATGGGGACATCACAGAGTCCGGGCCAATCACCTATCTCTGGAAGAAAGATGAAGGTGAATGGATGGTGTCTGACTCTGGACCAAACTCTAATCGGCTGATTGTCACCAAGGATGAAGATGGGAAAGTTGAAAGATTAACCTGTGAAGTGAAGAACGAGTTCAGCAGTGAGCGAAGTGATCCTGAACCCAACCTGCTTTATGAAGGTATGTAGTTTACTACATCATGTGAACACATTGAATCACTGTTACAATCTTTATCATGAAGGTATGTAGTTTACTACACCATGTGAACACATTGAATCACTGTTACAGTCTTTATCATGAAGGTATGTAGTTTACTACACCATGTGAACACATTGAATCACTGTTACAGTCTTTATCATGAAGGTATGTAGTTTACTACATCATGTGAACACATTGAATCACTGTTACAATCTTTATCATGAAGGTATGTAGTTTACTACACCATGTGAACACATTGAATCACTGTTACAGTCTTTATCATGAAGGTATGTAGTTTACTACATCATGTGAACACATTGAATCACTGTTACAGTCTTTATCATGAAGGTATGTAGTTTACTACATCATGTGAACACATTGAATCACTGTTACAGTCTTTATCATGAAGGTATGTAGTTTACTACACCATGTGAATACATTGAATCACTGTTACAGTCTTTATCATGAAGGTATGTAGTTTACTACACCATGTGAAGACATTGAATCACTGTTACAGTCTTTATCATGAAGGTATGTAGTTTACTACACCATGTGAATACATTGAATCACTGTTACAGTCTTTATCATGAAGGTATGTAGTTTACTACATCATGTGAATACATTGAATCACTGATACAGTCTTTATCATGAAGGTATGTAGTTTACTACATCATGTGAATACATTGAATCACTGTTACAGTCTTTATCATGAAGGTATGTAGTTTACTACACCATGTGAACTCATTGAATCACTGTTACAGTCTTTATCATGAAGGTATGTAGTTTACTACATCATGTGAATACATTGAATCACTGTTACAGTCTTTATCATGAAGGTATGTAGTTTACTACATCATGTGAACACATTGAATCACTGTTACAGTCTTTATCATGAAGGTATGTAGTTTACTACATCATGTGAATACATTGAATCACTGTTACAGTCTTTATCATGAAGGTATGTAGTTTACTACACCATGTGAACACATTGAATCACTGTTACAGTCTTTATCATGAAGGTATGTAGTTTACTACATCATGTGAATACATTGAATCACTGTTACAGTCTTTATCATGAAGGTATGTAGTTTACTACACCATGTTGTGTTACAGTGTTGACCTTTTGACATATTTAGGCTCCTAACAGAGAAATCATAAAACCTCTCCTCAGGACCTCCACCCAAACCTCCACCCACGGGAGCCATTGTTGGAGGCATCGTTGCTCTCATCGCTGTAGTTGCTGTGGTGCTGGTGCTGATATTTCGCAGTAAGTTTCTCATCAGATTTGCAGTTCCACATAACATACAACATGCTTACTGAGTTACTGCTCAGCAATGCCATGCAATTAACCCATTAAGACCTGAGGCACATTCTAAAACATGTCTTCTAAATCCAACAGTTTTCTGAAAAACCTATGATATCACTTGTACTCGTTTCATGTCAAGGACCCCTGAAATTATATATGTATTTGGCCGCGGACCCCCATCTCAAAATATGTTGTTATTCTGACCTGGGATCCTCAGAAGAAAATATTTTATGGTGATGCAAGAGGTGGGTTTAGGGGGGGGGCTTTCAGGTAGGAAGGGGACGGGAAATGGGTGTGTGTAATTTTCAGACCTGTTAAAATCTACAGCAGCATGTTGACATACCTTACCAACAGGCATGATACATTTATTTTAAGAAGAAGTAGCTCCAGTCATGTTGCCATACCTTACCAACAGGCATGATACATTTATTATTTATATTTAGAACTAACTTTTATCTTCCCCCCTGGACCCCCTGGACCCAGAGACATTCATGGATTTATATTTCGAACTAACTTTTATCTTCCCCCCTGGACCCCCTGGACCCAGGGTATGGTATATAGCTGCATACCCCTGCCATACCCAAGTGACGCCCCTGATCCTAGCGATTAGCGAATCGGCATAGAGGTGGGCGGTATTTTTCCGTACGTTCTACCTACCGTTGAGTTGAAGTTGAGTTGGAGTGGAGGCAGAGTAGGCGTGAACGGGCATGGAAGTGGGATGCAGCTTTTGCTCAGTTGTATAATAAAGATTCTGCAGACCCCCATCTGAAAACCTTTTTTAAAAACATCCTGTAGGTCTAAGAAGAAATGTCTTTGTAAGAACCGTTGGTGAATATGACATGTTGATGTGGTGTCATAATTAAACTAAATGTTGATATGACACTGACTGTCAAGGACATGAAAACATGGAACTTCATTTCAAAAAGGCTGCCAACCCCTGATGTACAGTATGTCATGTCGTCACTGTGTTTAGATTTCATCTTAGGGAGTGGCTTCCATGTGTATGTGTATGTGAAGGTGAGTTTGAGAACTTCATTTAAGCAGTTGAATCTCCTACTAATTAATAATGATGATGATGATAAAACAATTACCTTTCATTTCAACCTTTATTTATTTCTCTGAAAACACACTGAGGCTGGGAGCCTCTTTTACAGTGTAGAGATAACAACAACAACAACACAAAACAACAACAATATGAAAAGAAAAAATAATAATACAGAATATGTAAATGAATAAAATAACATGACTAAGAGAACATTTCATCACATGATTTATCAACATCAATAAAAACAGTACAATTTACCGTAGATTGACCAAAGTTGATACGTCTGATTTAAAGTGACCTACAGTAGAGGAACAAGAGAACTATACAGTAAAGGGATGTTCCACAAAACTTTGGTCATTTTATCATCTAATCCGGCTTTTATGAACACCCTGAACAGTTTTTAATTTGCTTGATTCAATATTTAGATATTTGATGTAAATGTTACCAGGCCCTCCAGGCCCAGGGCCTCTCCCCACACACACCCATTGTAACTTTAAACTCCATTTTAACCATGATAGATTCATTAAAAACACCCATTATTCTTTTTTTTTTCTGGTGACTCCTAATATGTGAGCAGGCCTTGTTTTTTTTAAAAACCTTTTTCATTAATATTTTATAATTATTTGGGAAAATGGAAAAAAAATAAAATAAATGAAAAAGTTATTGAAAAAACACGGCATGCTCACGTATTAGGATGGTATTATGAGTCACCAGAAATAACAATGAGTGTTTTTAATGAATCTATCATGGTTAAAATGGAGTTTGAAGTTACAATGGGTGTGTATGGGGAGAGGCCCTGGCCTAGAGGGCCTGGTAACATTTACATCAAATATCTAAATACTGAATCAAGTAAATGAAAAACTGTTCAGGGTGTTCATAAAAGCCTGATTAGATGATAAAATTACCAACGTTTTATTTGTGAAATATCCCTTTAATTGAAGCCTGTGAGGTGTTACAGTTATGTCAGGTAGTTCTATGACGATTGGTCAACAAAGATTACAATGTAACTGAACGTAGTGTGTGTGCTTACAGAGATATCAGTGCTAGCTAGGAGCGCTACTTGATTAGCTAAATGTGTAGGACCTGTTGCTTCATGCTGCTTCAGAGGTAACGTTCGGAAATCGATCCTACCACTGGACGTGGGTCAAATTGTAACTATATTGGTTTATTTGACCCTACCTCCCCAACACAAGGTCACACAGACTTAGCGAGCTGCAGGCACACTTACAAATTACTAAGACATTTTTGTTTAGCTTAGTTTCCCTCATCTGAAAAGTGTATGGTGTGTTTGTAATGAGTTTTCTCTATCTCAATCATATAGGAGATGTTGTTAGATAGATGAGTAGTTTGGTTCAGTCAGATCCATGAACATTCCATGAAGCTCAAAGGCTAACTCTCAATTCTACAGTTATCTACTGGTAGACTGATGTCTAGTGTTGGTTTAAGTACCGTATTTTCCGGACTATAAGGCGCACTTAAAAGCCTTTAATTTTCTCAAAAAACTACAGTGCGCCTTATAGTCCAGTGCGCCTTATATATGGATCATTCATTGACATTGACATTCCCTTTAGCACAGCTCCATCTGTTGGATGCATAACGCAACGGTACCGTCTATTATGTGCGCCTTATAGTCCGGTGCGCCTTATATATGAAAACAGTTCGAAAATAGACCATTCATTGACAGTGCGCCTTATAGTCCAGTGCGCCTTATAGTCCGGAAAATACTGTAATGATCAATATCTCTCTCTCTCTCTCTCTCTCTCTTCAGGGACATCCAAACAACAGACAGGCCAGCAGCTAAAGGGTAAATGAATATTTACTAGTCCATACCCGTTGTTGTGTTGTGTACTGAGGTGAAAGTATCGCTCATAGGATAGTAGGATTTAAGAGGTATCATTAATGTCAGTCATCACAGCCTCCTCACAGCCTCCACAGGAAGGTAATGTTTCATTTATTTCAACAGGAGGTTCAGGCTAATCAGTCAGTGTGCACTACGTATTTTCCCCCAAAAGTATTTGTGAAATACTCATTTTAATAATTGTCTGTTCAACATGTATTGTAAATTGTTTAATTGGTAAATGGAGCATTTGTATAGCACTTTTATCCAAGGCGCTTTACATAGATTGTTTACAATCTATGTAATTACCGGTACATATTACATTACATTACATTCAGAGGAAACCATGCTTGGCACCAACCTGCTCATCAGGAGCAACTAGGGGTTCAGAGTCTTGCTCAAGGACTCTTCCACACTCACTCAGGATTCGAACTGGGAAACCTTCAGGAACCCTTTGTGCTCTAATGACGGTTTCTCTACCCCTGAGCTATGCCGCCCCGTTTAAGGTAGCCAAAAGCCTATGTGGTATTTGTTGTTGTTGTTGTTTAGCCTATAATCATGTCATCATATTTTATAGTAACACAATCATGAACATTCAAATGGTCATCCTGTTCAAGCAACCACCAAATAATACGTTTGTAAATATTACTAGTAAGACACCTGAGGGTGGAATGCGACCTCAGGGTGACATGCAACCTCGCCCTAAAGGGCAAGGTCGCGCCAATTCTTGACTATCTGGCCAACCACAGCGTTTCTGACGATTCTAGTTGTTGTCATTCTGGGGGGAGTTTGTTCATGTTTTTGTGAGGGTATCAACCCTAGGAGATACGGGGAGAACATGCATGCAAACTCCACACAGAAAGGCCCTATCGCCAACCCCACCTAGGGTGTGAGCGATAGGGCCTAAACATGGAGATGTGTAGAACACTATATATGGAGATAGTCCATCATGTCATATGGGACTACTGTCATAGAAAGTAGCCATTGTTAGTCCGGAGTCAATGGCTGTCTGTCTAGTCTCGCGTAGCCAGACAACTATTCCACAATCTCCGAATGCTATATAGAGTCTGGAACAGCAGCTCCCGAACGGCGAGTATAGGAAGTAGCCACTGCTGCACTGAACTGTAGTCCCATTGGAAACATAACAGAAACACAATAGCTCAGACAAAGTCATTCGAGCTGCCTATTATTGTTATGAGTGTATAGTTTAAGAAAACGTTTGAAAACATCATGGAGGTGACACCAACAACACCAGAGAAAGACGAAATAAAGCCCCCAGAAATGTTGAAAGGAGACATAACGCTTCCAGTAGGACATGTTATTGCTACTGCACCAAGGGGGCGGTTGCGTCACATCCGCTTTATCTCGCACTCACCGTTTCTATTTCCGTCTGCCAGACTGTATGCCGGGAGCATTTGACCAAATCGCGGAGGCAACAGTCTGGCCACGCGAGACTACTGTCTGTCTGACTGTCTGTACAGGAAGTGATGTCACATGTATAGGTCCAGGTATAGGCACATTGTACCTCATCCACCCTTTCTTCTCTCTCCTTTTGGTATCTTTATCCTCCTCCTCCTTTTTTTCTTTTTTATTCTTCTCTTTTTTTCACAGCCTCCCCCATATTTAGAAAATATATATTAAATTCTAAGAACGTTTCGAGTACCAGTTTGATACAAGAGCAAATAAGCGCTACACTTCTGGAATCCTGTGAGTCGGATCCAGGCCTAATAACTTTATCTAGCCGCCCCGTTGCCACCTCCTTGTTACATTTTCTTTTCTGAGACACATTGTACCTCATCCACCCTTTCTTCTCTCTCCTTTTGGTACCTTTATCCTCCTCCTTATTTTTCTTTTTTATTCTTCTCTATTTTTGTCTTTCTTATGCTGCATTCACACTACAGATATATAGTTGAACGTTTAGCTTGCTTGGTCAATGTTATCTCAATGGAAACCAGCTTTAAAGATACAGGACACACACAGAACGAAGGTTTGGAAGCTTTAAAGCTGGTTTCCATTGAGATTACATTGACCAAGCAAGCTAAACGTTCAACTATATATCTGCAGTGTGAATGCAGCTTTAGTCTTGTGTATCCTTCTCTTTTGGCTACTGTCTATGACGGTAGTCCCATATGACATGATGGACTGGACTATCTCCATATATAGTGTTATCCACATTTCGTGTAGCCGCCCCGTACGGGAAGTGATGTCACAACTCGCTGACATCACACTGACATCACTCCCGTACAGAAGGAAGGTTACATAAGGAAGGTTACGGAAGGAAGAAAGGAAGGAAGGAAGGTCACTCAAGCGACACGGTTTTTCAGAGTATATGCGACCTTCAGTCGCAACAATATAGAATGTATTACTATATAATTATATAACAATATGTAATGCTATGTATCAGTGCTTACTGGAATGTTATTTTAATTTTAATACATTCACAATGTGTTTATTTATTGATGATGATCTGGTACGTTTTAAAGGTGCATCAGTGATGATAATAACAGTGTCTGATTATTATGAATGTATTTATTATTGATGATGAGTTCACTCTACTCTTCTGACTCCATGGGATGAGTTCAGATTCAGATCATATCATAAGCTCCAGATATAGACAGTAATGAATTCAGATCATAAGCTCCAGATATAGACAGTAATGAATTAATGCCATAAGCTCCAGATATAGACAGTAATGAATTCAGATCATATCATAAGCTCCAGATATAGACAGTAATGAATTCAGATCATATCATAAGATCCAGATATAGACAGTAATGAATTCAGATCATATTTAAGCTCCAGTAAAAGTCCCTCCAGTGCAGATCAATACACATGATTTAACTCCAACATTAAGTGTTCTTCTCTCTGCTGTTTCAGAAGTGAAACCATTGGTGACTGATAACCCAGTGCCCTCAGGTGGTGAGTTCTCTGTTTTATTGATGGACTGACTCTGTATATGATATTACGTGTGTGTGTGTGTGTGTGTGTGTGTGTGTGTGTGTGTGTGTGTGTGTGTGTGTGTGTGTGTGTGTGTGTGTGTGTGTGTGTGTGTGTGTGTGTGTGTGTGTTTGTGTGTGTGCTTGTGTGTGTGCCTGTAGGAGCCTGTGATAATAACTACACTGGATCCATTGTCTGTCTGTGTCTAACCTGTCTAACCTTTCTGTCTGTCTGTCTGTCTGTCTGTATTTCTCTCTCCTTTTAGCTCAAGACCAAATGAGGGATGACACGCCACCAGTAGAGTAACTGTTGCCTCCCTGTTGATCCAGAGGTAGAGTAGACAGATAGTGAGCCACCCGTTACCCCTTATCCTCACCCTATACCTGCCTTGCTCTGTCCCTAAAGGATATTCTGAGGATGCTATACCCGCTGCCCATTATGCCCACTCTGTTATTCGTGCATGGAGGTGTGGCCGTGGGTGTGTTGTTGCTATTTCCATACATTTTTTTATTTTGGCAACACAGATTTAGGAAAGTGTATTTCAGATCCTAAACCCGCCCGCTGTGCCCACTTTGTTTGGTAGAGTGCTTGCCTGGATGGAGTGGGCGCACAAGTAGGACGGCATTCAGAGGTCTCCTTCTGACCTAATCATCCATAAATCTGAGTGATTCTATGTTTCCTATAATCAGCAGATGCGTGAGTGTCAACTCCTTGTGTAATTTGTGTTTCTATAGACGGGTTTCTTGTTTACAAACATTGAGACTAAATGCACAGCTGACTGTATCATGTAATCAATTCCCTCCAATCCCCAAACCTGTTGTCTTGGGGAGCGCTGGTTTCATTGGCTAATTTTGTTACGGACCCTGCGCACGCATCTATCTCTTATCAGTGTAACGTGGACCAGAAACCCGTCTATAAGATGATAGTCTATTCAGAGAAGACAATTTGCTGTGCGAGTCATGCCGATGCCAATCGCTCTGTCAGTTCGCGCATGCATAAAGTGAGTGGCAAATCGAGTGGCAAAGTTAGATTAACATTGTTTAACCTCGCTTAAAGGAGTAATTAATCCCAAAAATTACCTTTTCTCTATTGATTAGTCATGCCATGGAGACTTGAGTTCAATAATATTTTTTCGCATTTGTCGCATTCCTAAGACAAAAATTCGATGAAAGTAATTTTAGCACCATTGATTCCGGAAGAGGACCCAAATGCATTCGGGTCCCCATCCGGAATCAATGGGGGTACATTTATTGTAATCACATTTTTGTGAGGTGAGTAATCAATAGAGATAAAGTGGTTTTGGGGGTGAACTACTCCTTTAAGCGAGGTTAAACAATGTTAATCTCACTTTACCACTCGATTTGCCATTCACTTTTTACTCCTTTAATGCAATCAGAAAGGACTTTTCTGTGTGGATGTATGGACTGTCAAGGCCAGAAAGTATTTTTTTTGCCACTCAGTAGGCGTTCCTGCATAACTTCCGGTGATGATGATGATGTCACACACATACCCTCTATTAAATAACCTCTCTAATCAGTAGTGTGTAGGTGATCGTTACAACCATCACATATGGTTTTATATAAAGCCAATCAAAGCTCAGATCTTTCAGGTTGGGAAATGTCCACTTTGGAGCACCTCACTGGCGAGCTTGTAAATTGCCTATTTTCAAGTAGCCAAAGTTTAAATATTTACAGATTCTTCTTATCGTTTTGTTTGTCTGTATTCTTCCAGTTTAGTTCTAATCCACAGGTTAGACTCCTGCTCTGCTCTATAGTTCTCTGTCCCTGTGGATCCTCTACCCAGTGTCCCAGTCAGACGGTCTGCTGTACTCTACTCTACACAGGGTAACCTCCCGTCGGTCCAACCACCTAAATTCTAAACCTAACCTTAAAACTAACCCTAACCATAATCTGAGTAAACCATAATCTATGCCTAAATTTAACCTCAGTAAAACTATGCCTAAACCGAATCTTAACCATTACCCTAATCACAGTAAAACTATGCCTAACCCAAATCTCAGTAAAACTATGCCTAAACCTAACCCTGAACCCTAAAGCCGGCCATACGTTACACGTTAATCGGGCAGACTGAATCTGGTAGAATTAAACACTACAGGATCATTTTTTCAGATTATCTGACCAGATAATCTAAACGGATGCTACAGGATTCTATCCCGATTGAGTCGGGCTCGAACACAGCAACAATAAATAATATAATTGATACAAAATGCTACTGTTTTTTTTTTTTTGGATCGCGCTACCGTTGAGTTTTAACTCAATTACTTCCGGGCGCCGCAAGGTGCCGCTAGAGTGCCAGCCATTCTCCCGTAGACATTCACTACCACATCCGGGTCCCCAGCCTGAGCTGGCTTGGCTATACACTGGAATGAGTGCTATGCTAGCGAGCTGGAGGAAGGTAGCTTTCAGTTAGCAATCGGCTATGTAATTTTTTAGAAGACCGATCTAAAGTTATTCAGCCGCCAAAAAAACCTTTCTGCTGGCCTCGGAACACAATCCGGAGAAAATCCGCTGTAAAGATGTGTTTTTCTATTGGAGTGGGCGGCGTGGCGCGGCTTTTTTTCCCCATTACGGGCCATGTAAACAGAATCGCGGCCTTGTGCTTGGATGGAAAATTCGACCGGGGCTACGTTGATACGTTGGCTGCCTCCGATTATTTAATTCATTTTACTAAAGGAACCTAAAAATTTCGGTTCTGGCAATCCTTAATACGTCTTGCTGAAACAGCGTTTTTTTGGGGGGGCTCTAAACTTTTTTCTAAACCATTTTCAATGGAATAAATCATCGGGACAAGTAGAATGGCTCGTTGTGAAGCGGTGGACGAGCCAGGACCACCCACGTCGCTACTAGCAGCTCAGGGTAAGCGAAATAGATTAAAAAAATAGTATGGGAATGGAAAAAAGAACCGAAATTATTCGGTTTTAGCACAGAATGAGTTAATTTAAATCCCAATCATTCATGATACAACCTAATTAATCTGGGTTCCCAGAACGGATGGACGCCGTGAAATGTGTGTGTGTGTGCGTGTGTGTGTGTGTGTGTGTGTGTGTGTGTGTGTGTGTGTGTGTGCGTCCTCCGAGCCACTCGGATGGGCTCCGAGTGGATCTGTGAGACCTCACGCTAGACGACATTCATGCCCGATAGTCGGGCCCGTTTCAGTCGGAGGCTGTCGGGAGGGTAATTAAATGCCCTGATTATCGGTTAGTGTACGGCCGCCTTAGGTCAGACTTCTGAGAGGTCGTATTTATGGGCAGTCCCCTCTTCACAGAGCGGTCAACTGTGCTTTTACTGGTGAGTCAGATTAACTGATAAATAATGAATGTAGCCTACTGTAAGCTATAGTGTGAATATTAATTCCTTTTGTTTTTTTTATCACCAGTTGCCAGTTAAGTTTATCAAAGACTAATACGATGAATGTTTTTAATCTGTGTTTGCTAAAACCACAGACCGTTTCATTGAATTTATCCAGCACAACACAAGAGAGAGAGAGAGAGAGAGAGAGAGAGAGAGAGAGAGAGAGAGAGAGAGAGAGAGAGAGAGAGAGTACAAAGGAGATTTCCACATCTCTTTTTTAGATTAGATTAGAGTTTATTTGTCATTGTAACAATACAGTACAGGTACACAGGCACAGTTTCATTTGTCAACGATCAACTCATTTTCAAAGAACAGTACACATACAAGTACATTCACAGTACAACGAAATGTATTTGTGCATTTAAGGGAGCACGCTGCTGCCATACAGTACATACAGTACCACGGCGCTGCTATAGCCCTTTCTTGCTGAAAAAGAAAAAGATAAAGATTTGGGAGGTGCAAGCTTTGCATTGGATGGTGTTGGGTTGCTTGGGCCGTTAAAAAAAAACATTGCTTGAGGAACTGCCCGGGAGAAAGAAAAAATAAGCCCTTACGAACATTGGGAAGGGGGGTGGGGGGGTGGGGGGGGGTGAAGGCAGGTGAATGGATGTGTGTGTGCGTGTAAGTCTGCGATTGTGTTCGTGTGTGCGTTAGACCGGTTGTAAGCTTCCAGATAGTAGCTAGGTCAGAATGTCCTTTTCGCTGGTGACAATGCGATACTATGTAGACGTCCTTGGCCCAGCACCAGCTCGAAAGTCAAAACACCAGATGTTCGTGTGGGAGCAGACATGAATTGGGTGAGGGTGGGAAAGGCTTCCCTTCACATTGACTTCCTTTAGGGGGGGGGTTGGGGGGCGAGCGCACACAACACAGTTCCCATCTCACAGGAGGAGTGCGGTATTCCAAGGTCGTGCCAGTCCGGTCGTAATAATTCGGGCGAGGGATACAGAGAGTTAGAGTATACTCCTCTATTGTCCATATTTTGGCCCTCTTTGCATAGCGTTGTTTTGCTCCAGCAAGATGTTGACATTGCGTTTGAGTTCGTTAAACGCAACAGTCTGGGCACAAGCAACTTTGTGCAGTTCCAATATCATGACGGGCAGTTTTGGGGCTCCTGGGGGTCCACCCATCTTGCAGATTTTTCGATAAACCAAGGCAAAGCCCATGCCAATCAGCAGAAACCCTGTTATCACAAGAGTAAAAAGATAAAGATCTTCCACATCCTCAACGGAAAGAACCGTAAGGCACATCATATTCCACCGTTGCCGGTAGTCCATCACGTATCCAGCTGGGTAGGTTCCGTCGGGACAACTGGATTCCTCCGAACCAGATTTTCGTGTTGAAAAGATAGTATCCATGGCATTCAGTGCATAGCTCACCAGATCCATGTTTGCTTCCAAATAGGTCCAAATAGCTACGAGAGTAGAGACAGTGTTCAGATACGCTCCGTTTCGAAGACAATGAGAAGGGGAAACTCTCCGTAAGCAGCGGGTAGACACACGAGGGAGGGAGAGATAAGAGAGCTAGAGAGAGTGCGACCGCCTTCAGTGAGAGCTGAGCAAGAAACGGACCGTACATGTACCGTATCGTGTTTGTATTTACTTAATTACATGTACTAGAAGCTGGGCCGCCCTTCGGGCGGCCCAGCGTCTAGTCGGCGACCTGGCCAACTCGGGAACGATGTAAATAGGGAATGAATGCCCCGCCCTTTAATGTAAACCCCATTATACTTGTTGTCATAGGACCCGTTTTGACCATCTGTTTGCCTGTGTCCATTTATGCCCATATATGGAGATATCTGTATCTATCTGTCGGCGTCCATTTTATGTCCATATATGGAGATCACTGCAGATATAGTTCTGGGTCCATTTTATGCCCATATATGCCCATATATGGAGATATCTGTCTATTTGCGTCCATTTTATGCCCATATATGGAGATCTCTGTATCTGTCTGTCTGTGTCCCTTTATGCCCGTGTATGGAGATCTTTGTGATTCTGCGTCCATTTTATGCCCATATATGCCATATATGGAGATATCTGTTAATCTGCGTCCATTTTATGCCCATATATGAGATCTCTGTTGCTTTTTGTTTGTTTCTTTAAGCAGATTACGCAGCCTGCTTAAATCTGCATCATTCAAGTCATCCTCCCAGTCCCACGCTTTGTTGCTTGTCTTATGTTTGTCTTTGTCTCTTTTATTTTCTTTTTCTTTTTTGGAGCAGACCCCATGAATGCCCCACCCTTTAATGCAAACCCCAATATTAGGGTGGGGGGATAATCATCAAGTTCAAAATTTGAACTCACCCATTTGGGACATGATTAACACTATCAATACAAGACTTTTGACACCAAAAGTAACTCTGTATCTTGAAAATAACCCCCCACCCCTTGAAAATCAAAGAATTACCCAAAAAGGGGCATTTTGTGCCAATTCCGCCTGGTATGCATAAGCTATTCTTAATGTTTGCCTATATACTGTTGAATAAATACTTTAAAACTCATTTGGGAATTAATAAACACAATAAATAGAAGAACTGTTACACCTCAAAGTAACACTGTACCTTGAAAATAATCCCTCATCCTGCTTTAAAATGAAAGATAACACAAAATAATTTAGTTTTCTGGCTTTTCCACGCATACGCAGTCCACGTATGCCGAACACGTCAACACGTACATCGCACTGGGCACGCCCACCTTCCCCACTGGGTCTGAGTCTCGCCGTTTTACCCGTGCTCTGTTGGACTTCCTCACATGGACGTCCCTGCAGTAGCTTCCTTGGCCTCCTGTGAGGACAGCCAAGCCTGCAAGAACCCCCAATTACTGGGGCACCCGGCGATTCTCATGAGACCGCAGCCGACATCTTGAGTCCTTGAGGGCTACTGAGAGTACTGGGTTAGACTCTGGTGTCTATGGATGCCCCACCATACCACACAACGGCGGGCATCCTCAGATGGTCGGCCATGGCGCGCTGGACAGGGTTCTCCTCCCGCCCTTGGTGCGACTGTCGAACTCCTCCTACCCCCATGCAGTGCGTCCTGACCACGTTGCGCTGCCCGGGCAGGGACTGGCCCTCGTACAGCGGGCGTGAGGGGTTGGCGAAATTTTTGGCTACCCACCAGACCACCAGACCACGGACCAAGGAGTCTAACTCGTGTGTGAGTCGTAGTGCTCACTCGAAAGTCGAAAGCCTGTGGCGCAATTAAAGTGAAGGATGGCCCAGGCTGCCCCAGGTGGGATTGTGCGTGCTCCACACGATGGGACCTGAAAGATGGTGAACTATGGCTGGCTGGGCAAAGCCAGAGGAAACTTTGGTGGAGTCCTGACGTGCAACTCGGTCGTCCGACCTGAGTATAGGGGCAAAATATGAATCAAACTCTTTACTAATCGCTCATCAGACCCCATTAAAGGTGTTGGTTGATATAAACAGCAGGACCGTGCAGGACCGTGGCCATGGAAGTTGGAATCCGCTAAGGAGTGTGTGCCGAATCAACTAGCCCTGAAAATGGATGGCGCTGGAGCGATGGACCCATACCCAGCCGCCGTTGGCCACGAAATGACACTATGATGAGTACGCGATGAGTAGGAGGGCAGCCCTGGTGACACAGAAGCCGCGGGTGCAGATCTTGGTAGTAGCAAATGTTCACAGGGTTCCATGTGAACCTGAGGCTCCCACTCGCCATACCGATGCACAACCTGTTGTGCCAATAGGGCTGAGTCAGATTGGCAGTGCTGGGTCTTGGCTGTACTAACTATGGGTGTTACAATCACCCCTCCCGGCCCCCCCAAATTGTGAAGCGCATCCTCACGCTGCAGACCGCTGCATACAATGTCCCTCCATGTCCCTCGTGTCCCTCATGCAAGGATATCACTGACATGCAACCTGTCGTGCCAACAGGCACATGCAGATTGTGTGGGGGGGTTGCTTGGGCACTTTTGCCTCAAAGTGCACTTTAGGATGGTAAAAACTTTGTACTTTGAACTTCTAAGTTCTATAGGCCTATATGTGCTGGCTACTGTACATTTCTGGTGTGAAATGGCACGGGGGACCCCACAAAAAGACCACCCCCAAAATCGGCACGTGCTGCGCACCCACAGAAGGACCCATCTGTGTGGTTCGAACACCTGAACACTCAGTGCCCACTGCACAGCCCTGCATGCCACTGCCTATATGGCTGAGCCAATTGGCAGGGCTGTTTGTGCGCTGGATCTCGACTTTACTATGGGGGCTACACTTGCAGTCAACCAGGAGCCATAATGCATTATGTAAATGTATTTTATTACATTATAACTTTGCAACATCTACCAGGTGAACCAAAGTCCTCTCTTAAGATTTATTTTATTTTTTTAATGAAAATTGGAGTGAAAAGTGGGAAAAAAACATGTCCGATTTAGTTTTTTGGGTGGGGTGGGGGGTTTATTTCATCCTAGGTACCAACTCCCAATACAAAATATCTCCCAAATGACCCAATTCACCATCACTGAAATGGGCGAAATCATTTTCCAAAGTTTTTCATTTTAGGCCATTTATCCCCCCACCCTACCAATATACCTGTTGTCATAGGACCCGTTTTGACCATCTGTTTGCCTTTGTCCCCTTATGCCCATATATGGAGATCTCTGCACACACACGTGGTGTACGTGATGTCAGAGCCTTTTATGAAGTGATGTCACAATGAGTCAGAACTTGCGCCGATTTGCTCCGGAACAGCCTGATGTCAACAATCAGGTCCGCATAAGGAGATTCCGAACGTTTTGCGCCGGTTTCGGAAAACCGCGCATCGGGTCGGGTCGCGGCTCGGCACTGCACTCCGCGCCGCAACGGGGAACGCGCGTGCCGAATCTGAAGCCGGTGGGACGAACGGTATATGAGATCTCTGTTGCTTTTTGTTTGTTTCTTCTTTAAGCAGATTACGCAGCCTGCTTAAATCTGCATCATTCAAGTCATCCTCCCAGTCCCACGCTTTGTTGCTTGTCTTATGTTTGTCTTTGTCTCTTTTATTTTCTTTTTTGGGTCAGACTTCTGAGAGGTCGTATTTATGGGCAGTCCCCTCTTCACAGAGCGGTCAACTGTGCTTTTACTGGTGAGTCAGATTGATATGATATGATATAGTACTTTATTGTCAGTTCACACTGAAATTTGTCTTGCGACACAGCAGGTCATGTATGCGACACATAACATATATACACACATTTAACACATGTAACAAAAAAAAGACAAGACTGGTTTACATACATAAGGATAATATAGACGAGAGCAGTGTCCACCGCCAAGCCTACCTATGGCCAAGCTCCTGATTAAGCCTTAAAGTCGACTGATGGACAAAGGACCTTTTCAGTTTGACCTTTTTGTATGCTGGAACTTCGTATCTCCTTCCTGAAGGCAGCAATCTATATTCTCTATGCAACACATGGCTACTATTAGAGGTAATATTTCTTGCCAACCTTAGAATGCTGTTATCATACGTATTCGTATATAGCCTCTGAAGTGGTTGTCCAACTATCTTTGAACAAATGTTCAGTTGTTGCAGCAGTTGTGACTTTAGGGCTGCAGACAAGCATCCATACCAGGTGGTACTACAGTACTGGAGAACACTCATAATGACAGACGTGAAAAACATAAGAAGAATCTGTCTACTAGCACCAAATGATCTTAAACGGCGAAGGAAGTAGATTCTTTGCTTTGTTTTCTTACACACAGATTCAATCTGATCTTTCCATGACAAAAGATGGTCTATTACTACTCCGAGGTACGTATACGAGCATACCTGGTTGATCTGTTCACCATGAATAGTAATGGGAGATCTGTGTGTATCTGGTGGTGCACCAAAAACAATCTCTTCTGTCTTTTTTGTGTTAATGATGAGAGCGTTGTTATCACTCCATTCAACCACCTTATTCACTCTGAGTTGGTGCAGTCCAGGATCACTGGAACTATCTAAGAGTGAAATTAAAACTGTATCATCAGAGTACTTTAGAATGTGTTGGTCTGGATCCTTAGTATGACCTTCAGACAGACATTCCTCAGTACGACAGCTGTCAGTATAAAGGGTGAAAAGTATAGCTGAGCTTACACAACCTTGGGGGGCCCCAACATTAGTTGTTACTGCTGAGGAGAGGGTTCCGTTCACTTTCACCCTCTGTACCCTGTTGGTGAGAAAGGCAGCATACCAGTGTATTAAGTATGGATTCAGTTCCAACTGCACCATCTTTGACACTAGTATATCAGACTGTATTGTGTTGAAAGCTGAAGAAAAGGCTAAGAACAGCACCCTTGCATGATTCATGTTAGACTTATCAAGGTGTTTTGTAATTAAGTGGACCAGTGTGACAACCGCATCCTCTGTACCGCAACCTTTCTTGTATGCAAACTGGCAGGGGTCGAATTTGTCTTTGGTCATACTAACAAGATGGTGCAAGAGTATTCTTTCAAGTGATTTCATAATCACTGAAGTGAGAGCTATGGGTCTATAATCCTTATGTTCTTTTGGACATTGGATTTTGGGCAGTGGTTTTATGTATGATGTTTTCCAAGGCAGAGGAATTGTGTGTGTATCTACAGAGGTTTGAAATATTGGTTGCCACACTGGAGCCAATTCAGATGCAAAATTTTTGAGGAGAAAAGCACTGCACTCGTCCGGCCCATTAGCTTTCCTCGTGTTAGTACACTGAAACACTTTCCTTACATCCTCTTCCGTGATAGTAATTCGGTCAGAGGGGGCAGGTGTTACAGCCTTCAGTATTTCAGTGCACTTTGAGGAGTTGTCCAATGATTCGTATCTAGCAAAGAATGTGTTTAGGTCATTGGCAAAGCTAAGTTCATTATCTGCCACAATAGGTTTTGTGGGGGATGACATCCCTGTCATGGATTTCATGGTGTCCCACACCTTTTTGTGATTATTGGCATTAAAAGCATCCTCCAAACGCTGTCTATGTGCCAATTTTGCTTGCCTCATTTTGATTTGAATTTTTTTATCAGCTAATTTCATTGCCACAAAATCTTTGTTTGTGAAGGCTGTTTTCCTTTCATTTATCAATCCTTTAATGTCTTTGGTCACATAAGATTTATCATTTGGGTAGATTTTTATCTCCCTTGTGGGGACAACCAACTGGACACAAAAATTAATATAATCATTTGTAACAGTGGTGGTTTCATCTAATGAACCGTTCTTAAAAATGTCCCAATCTGTGCAGTCCAGGCATGCTTTGAGTTCTTCCTTGCTTTCATGAGTCCATGTCCTAACTACTTTCTTCTCAGGCTTTCCTCTCTTTAGCTTTGACTTGTAGACTGGACACATACACACAACATTGTGATCAGAGGTCTTTATAGGTGGCCCAACCTTGGCTACATAAGCATTGGGAATGTTTACATAACACCTATCCAAAATATTATTTTTCCTCGTCGCGTCCTTGACATATTGTTCAAACCCCGGCAGCACAGTGTCTAAATAACACTGGTTAAGGTCTCCCAGCACGATTGCTGGTGCATCTGGGTACTGCAGTTGGAGTTCATGCACGCAGTCAGCAATGGTCTTCGCTGCTTGTGCAGCTCTTCCAGCCCCTTTTGGAGGCCACATAAACAGTAAACAGCAGAATGTAGCCGAATTCACGGGGCAGGTAAAAAGGTCTTAAAGTCATAGCCAGGATTTCAACGTTGGGATCGTCGCATATCCTGGTTTTTATTGTTATGGCTCGACACCATCGATCATTCACGTACACACACACGCCACCGTATCCGCCCCCTCCACCTCTGTCTAGCCGGACCAGAGTGAAACCGGGGACATCATACAGTGAGTCTGGTTGTGATGGCTTTAACCAGGTTTCAGTGAAACAAAACAGCGATGCTGCACGAAAGTCATGACTGTACCTTGCATAGGTCCGTATCGTGCCGATTTTGTTGTGAATGGCTCGTACGTTGGCCAGAACGATAAAGGGAAGCGGAGGGCGAGCCGACCTTCTTCTGAGGCGACTCTCTTTGCCCCCTTTCTTCCCTCTTTTCCTCCTCCGTTTTCGGGTCAGCTCCGCAGGGATGTTACTCAACACCGGTAGGTGGACATGGCTCGCGGTTGTTGTTCTTGGCTCTGGTCTCAGTGCCAGCAGCTCCTCTCGGCTGTAGCAGTAGCCGTTGAGCCTGGGCGCCCCTCCACGCCAGCTGTTTTTGTCGCTGTTGCGTGGATTTCGAAGCTCCACAGCCAGGCATAATCCACAGAAATGTATCCATAGTATCAGCAGAGCGATTTCCACGGCCCTCATCTTAAACATCCCTATATAATGACTCACAACATAAACTTAGGCACACGGACAAAAGAAACAAAACAAACAAACAAGGCATACACAACACACTGTGTAGCGGCGCAGCCCCTGTACCAGCGCGCCGGAAGCAACGTCACGTATCTCAACCTTTTTGATTAACTGATAAATAATGAATGTAGCCTACTGTAAGCTATAGTGTGAATATTAATTCCTTTAGTTTTTTTTATCACCAGTTGCCAGTTAAGTTTATCAAAGACTAATACGATGAATGTTTTTAATCTGTGTTTGCTAAAACCACAGACCGTTTCATTGACTTTATCCAGCACAACACAAGAGAGAGAGAGAGAGAGAGAGAGAGAGAGAGAGAGAGAGAGAGAGAGAGAGAGAGAGAGAGAGAGAGAGAGAGAGAGAGAGAGAGTACAAAGGAGATTTCCACATCTCCTTTGTACATGTACCGTATCGTGTTTGTATTTACTTAATTACATGTACTAGAAGCGTCTAGTCGGCGACCTGGCCAACTCGGGAACGATGTAAATAGGGAATGAATGCCCCGCCCTTTAATGTAAACCCCATTATACTTGTTGTCATAGGACCCGTTTTGACCATCTGTTTGCCTGTGTCCATTTATGCCCATATATGGAGATATCTGTATCTATCTGTCGGCGTCCATTTTATGTCCATATATGGAGATCACTGCAGATATAGTTCTGGGTCCATTTTATGCCCATATATGCCCATATATGGAGATATCTGTCTATTTGCGTCCATTTTATGCCCATATATGGAGATCTCTGTATCTGTCTGTCTGTGTCCCTTTATGCCCGTGTATGGAGATCTTTGTGATTCTGCGTCCATTTTATGCCCATATATGCCATATATGGAGATATCTGTTAATCTGCGTCCATTTTATGCCCATATATGAGATCTCTGTTGCTTTTTGTTTGTTTCTTCTTTAAGCAGATTACGCAGCCTGCTTAAATCTGCATCATTCAAGTCATCCTCCCAGTCCCACGCTTTGTTGCTTGTCTTATGTTTGTCTTTGTCTCTTTTATTTTCTTTTTCTTTTTTGGAGCAGACCCCATGAATGCCCCACCCTTTAATGCAAACCCCAATATACCTGTTGTCATAGGACCCGTTTTGACCATCTGTTTGCCTTTGTCCCCTTATGCCCATATATGGAGATCTCTGCACACACACGTGGTGTACGTGATGTCAGAGCCTTTTATGAAGTGATGTCACAATGAGTCAGAACTTGCGCCGATTTGCTCCGGAACAGCCTGATGTCAACAATCAGGTCCGCATAAGGAGATTCCGAACGTTTTGCGCCGGTTTCGGAAAACCGCGCATCGGGTCGGGTCGCGGCTCGGCACTGCACTCCGCGCCGCAACGGGGAACGCGCGTGCCGAATCTGAAGCCGGTGGGACGAACGGTATATGAGATCTCTGTTGCTTTTTGTTTGTTTCTTCTTTAAGCAGATTACGCAGCCTGCTTAAATCTGCATCATTCAAGTCATCCTCCCAGTCCCACGCTTTGTTGCTTGTCTTATGTTTGTCTTTGTCTCTTTTATTTTCTTTTTTGGAGCAGACCCCATGAATGCCCCACCCTTTAATGCAAACCCCAATATACCTGTTGTCATAGGACCCGTTTTGACCATCTGTTTGCCTTTGTCCCCTTATGCCCATATATGGAGATCTCTGCACACACACGTGGTGTACGTGATGTCAGAGCCTTTTATGAAGTGATGTCACAATGAGTCAGAACTTGCGCCGATTTGCTCCGGAACAGCCTGATGTCAACAATCAGGTCCGCATAAGGAGATTCCGAACGTTTTGCGCCGGTTTCGGAAAACCGCGCATCGGGTCGGGTCGCGGCTCGGCACTGCACTCCGCGCCGCAACGGGGAACGCGCGTGCCGAATCTGAAGCCGGTGGGACGAACGGTTCTCGAGATATGCGGGGCACATACACGCAGACAGAGATTTGTCGCATTTATAGATAGATTATTGTTACATTTTTATGATGTCAGTCAACACATTATGTAAGATTTAAAGTGTTTAAAATGCATGTTTGCAGACTTATTAAATAAATCTGTGATTGGAGAAAAGATCTTAGTTCCAATCAGCCAACAGTGTCCAGTTGTCTGGCACAGAGCCAGACAACTGGACAGCTTTAATATTGGAAATGGGATCTTATAAGATGTCAAAATGTGACTGTGAGGGTCTCAGGATGGAATGAATCTACACTGTATTTAATGTACTGATTAGAGATGGAGCTTGTTAATTTGTATTGATAATGAGCACCTTATTGATCCTGCTTATTGAGCCAGGCTTTTATCCAGACCACTGTTGAGCGTTTTTTTTTTTTCTTTCTTTTTTTTTTTTCTTTTTTTTTGAAAGACGTGAACAGAACTGGTATATTTTTTTATTGGCCAGTTGTTGTGACTGAGTTTGTGGCTGACCACCATCTATGAAGATGACAACAAATATGAATTAAATATCATTAAAACAATCATTCATTAATGTGAAATAAGTGGCATTATAATATGAATAGTACTGTAATAATTTATTGATTGTTTAAACATGACGTCATGGGCTGCTATGCTCGATAACAAGCTTGATAAGCTCAAAGATTATTGATAAGGGATACTCAATAAATGTGTTATGGACTTTGTATGGTGTTGTTTACAAGCTTCAACCCTAGTTCTGAAACTCTCTGCACCTTAATACCATGTACAACATGATGATATTTATTAATCTATACTGTACCTTAATACCATGTACAACATGGTTATATTTATACCTTAATGTCATGTACAACATGCTGGTATGTATTATTCTTGTGCCTTAACTAACATCCACTTTAAACAATTTAAAATGTAGACATTTATCAGAAGCTCTTAATCCAGAGAGATTTACAGTAATCAACATAAGGTAATACATTAACTTCATAGAAACAGTAATCCTCTAGGATCATACTGTAGGTAAACCTAGAAGTATCTGATCTATGCTCAAGCATCTCAGGTAAAAAAAACACACCAAATACATGAAAATGACCAAATAAAACAATTACTATTACAACTACTACTGCAGTGGTGTCATTACGTGCGCATCCCGCATCAAAAACTCATTCAAGTCGCCTCCATTGGAGTCCATGTTAAAATGATTTACTTCTTCTACTTAAGTTGCTATATTAGTTTAGATAGTTTAATTTGTTTTTTAATGTATTGTGTAAGCACTGTAAAGATTTATTATCAGTTAAACCTGGAACAGCTAAAAACTATTTTCACTAGTGGTTCTCAAAGTGGGGTCCTGGGTCCTTGAGGGAGTTCCAGGGGGTCCCCAGATAAATGACAATTAGGAACCAAATAGAACTTTATGGGTCTGTAACTCGGTGAACAAATGGCACAAAATGGACCTGTTCCATTTGTACTCTATGGAGTCCCAGTGATATAAATATAATTAAATGGGTGTCTGTAGCCTAGTGTATTTAGAAATCCTAGTTCTAAGTTCAAACATTAGCCAAATTGTAAAATAAATATAAGAAATAGGCAAACATTTTGAAAATAGCCGATCTACAAGCTCACAGCGCTCGAAAACATTGTATTGACTTTTCTGGGACCCATTTGAATGACCACCTGTGGGTCCCGGGACCCATTACATTGAAAACCTAGTAACATCACTGCTACTGTATGTGTAAATATGAAGATACATTGTTGTTTTTTTAATGATCTCTTCTGTTTTTATATTAAATTTTTATTTTTGTTATCTTGCAACATATCTGATGGTGTTTTAAATATAAAAAATGTATTTCTTTTAAGGATTGTGAAGGAATTTTTTATGTTTTTCATTTGTTAACAAGGACCAAAAGTAAAATACTTCTAATACATTGTGTTTATTTCAGTTAGGAGGGTTTGTCAAGGTGCTCTGAGGTCCAGCCTGTGAACAGCAGAATGATACTGCTCTGTTTTAACAGAAATGTTACATTTTATTGTCTTTATATTTTATACCATTGCTCTACCCTGTATCACTGTGAGTTAAAATAAAACATATTTTCTATGAGAGAAGTAAGAGTTGAATTCTTCCAGGGACCTGAGGGGTGGGGGTGTGTGTGTGTGTGTGTGTGTGTGTGTGTGTGTGTGTGTGTGTGTGTGTGTGTGTGTGTGTGTGTGTGTGTGTGTGTGTGTGTGTGTGTGTGTGTGTGTGTGTGTGTGTGTGTGTGTGTGTGTGTGTGTGTGTGTGTGTGTGTGTGTGTGTGAATAGAATAAGTGCATGTAGTGTTTGCCTATAGGCCATACATGGGCAACTGGCGGCCCGGGGGCCACATGCGGCCCCCACCTTCACTTAATGCGGCCCGCAGGTTAATACTGGAATACCTATATATTATTGATTTCAGCTGTTACAATTCCAAACATGACCTGCTTGAATTCCTTCAGTCTATATTAGTGGCTTAATGACAGTATAGTAGTATTAAAATGTATTTTTTTATGTCCAATGGATTTGTATTTAGGTTCATAAAGTTAACATGAGTATATAACTAAATGCGTTTGAAATTAAATCAAAATGTTACATTTCAGGATTCCAATTAAGAAATAACAAAAAATAATTCAGGATTCCTATTCAAAAGAAGCAAAAATAGCCGATCTACAAGCTCAAAACGCATCGCGCTATGCGATACAATACGTACAACGTAGCAATATGCAATGTGGCCCTCTAGAGTGAAGGTGGAAATATAGTGGCCCTCACCATCATCAAAGTTGCCCACCCCTGCTATAGCCCTACAGTAATACCAGTACTCCTAGTTTGACGGTTGCACTCAACCTGAGCTATTTCTGTTTAGGAGTATTTAAGCCAAGACATATTTGAACACTTTGGTGTTAATAAGTCTTTGAGCAAACAGTCTTTGGAACACAGCCAGAATACTGTGGTATTTCTGGCTCAGGCTTCACAGGTTGTGACAAACCTCTAAAGTGGTCACATTCATCTGAACATAATGTAGGACCGTGTAACACATTACTGCTGTTTAACCTTGATAATATAACACATCATTATACAGTATATAACATCATAAATATAACATACATACCTGTATAACATTGATCTGAACATAATGTAGGACAGTGTAACACATTACTGTTGTTTAACCTTGATAATATAACACATCATAAATATAACACATAATCATACATACATATAACATGCATCTGAACATACTGTGTCAGTGTAAATTACAGCTGGTTAACCTGCTTGTTTGTTTATTTAAATGGATCCCCATTAGCTGGCAGCTTAATGTCAGCTAGTCTTCCTGGCTTGGGTCCAAGACATCCTACAATTTAACACTCTCATCACGTGGTGGTGCACGTGATGAGAGTGCAGGTGATGGGGAAGCCGGTGAGGGCTTTTAACAGCTTCAGGAGTTGGATCAGGAGACAGAGTAATGTGACAGTGAGTTGTGTTCCAGGTCCTGGTGTTTTTGACAGAGAAAGATCATCTGATTCTTCCTTCTGCTCTTCATCCTCTTCATCCTCATGGCTGAATGACAAATCAAGTTGGAACAGAGTTTAAACACAAACTCATGAAAACTGTCAGTGGTGGAATGTAAAGTTACTGTAATTAAGTACTACTAAATGACAACAGTGTTGACTTTGTCGACTAAAACTGACAAAAAATGTTTGTCGACTGTTTTTTTTCACTGACAAAAACGAAATAAAAACTAAGCTGTGATGACTAAAAGTAAGACTAAATATATTGACAATTTCGTCAACAAAATAAAAACTAGACTAAAACGTTAGGGAGGGACTAGTGGAGAAGAGAGTAATTTCTATGTCAATGTGTTGTGAGCTTGTAGATCGGCTATTTTCAGCATGCAACCAAGTGTAAAATCAGCCATTACGATGTCATCAAGGCCTGCCAAAGTTAGTTGACTAAATCAACTGTAGATTTAGTCGGCTAAAACCTTATGATATTTAGCTAAAACTATAACTTTTCAGGTGACTAAATTATGACTAAAACTAAAAGACATTTTATTCAAGACTACGACTAAAACTAAATCAAAATTTGCCGTCAAAAACAACACTGTATGACAAGTATTTAAAAAAATGTAGATACCACTTAGTTTCATTATTATTACAATAATTAATTATACACTTTGGGCCTACTGTATGTAGACAGTTTTTTTATAATAGTCGATGTCCAAGCTCAAGCTTGTACAGATTTGCTCATTTCAAAAGTTTTTTTTTATCCATTCTGCATAATATGCAGCCTAACTTTACATCAGGTAGTTTAACTACATGTTTATCCATAATGTGCAGCCTACCTTTACATCAGGTAGTTTAACTACATGTTTATCCATAATGTGCAGCCTACCTTTACATCTGGTAGTTTAACTACATGTTTATCCATAATGTGCAGCCTAACTTTACATCAGGTAGTTTAACTACATGTTTATCCATAATGTGCAGCCTACCTTTACATCAGGTAGTTTAACTACATGTTTATCCATAATGTGCAGCCTACCTTTACATCTGGTAGTTTAACTACATGTTTATCCATAATGTGCAGCCTACCTTTACATCTGGTAGTTTAACTACATGTTTATCCATAATGTGCAGCCTACCTTTACATCTGGTAGTTTAACTACATGTTTATCCATAATGTGCAGCCTACCTTTACATCTGGTAGTTTAACTACATGTTTATCCATAATATGCAGCCTAACTTTACATCAGGTAGTTTAACTACATGTTTATCCATAATGTGCAGCCTACCTTTACATCTGGTAGTTTAACTACATGTTTATCCATAATGTGCAGCCTAACTTTACATCTGGTAGTTTAACTACATGTTTATCCATAATGTGCAGCCTACCTTTACATCTGGTAGTTTAACTACATGTTTATCCATAATGTGCAGCCTACCTTTACATCAGGTAGTTTAACTACATGTTTATCCATAATGTGCAGCCTACCTTTACATCAGGTAGTTTAACTACATGTTTATCCATAATGTGCAGCCTAACTTTACATCTGGTAGTTTAACTACATGTTTATCCATAATGTGCAGCCTACCTTTACATCTGGTAGTTTAACTACATGTTTATCCATAATGTACAGCCTACCTTTACATCTGGTAGTTTAACTACATGTTTATCCATAATGTGCAGCCTACCTTTACATCTGGTAGTTTAACTACATGTTTATCCATAATGTGCAGCCTACCTTTACATCAGGTAGTTTAACTACATGTTTATCCATAATGTGCAGCCTACCTTTACATCTGGTAGTTTAACTACATGTTTATCCATAATGTGCAGCCTACCTTTACATCTGGTAGTTTAACTACATGTTTATCCATAATGTGCAGCCTACCTTTACATCTGGTAGTTTAACTACATGTTTATCCATAATGTGCAGCCTACCTTTACATCTGGTAGTTTAACTACATGTTTATCTATTCTGCATAATGTGCAGCCTACCTTTACATCTGGTAGTTTAACTACATGTTTATCCATTCTACATAATGTGCAGCCTACCTTCACATCTGGTAGTTTAACTACATGTTTATCCATTCTACATAATGTGCAGCCTACCTTTGTAGTTTAACTACATGTTTATCTATTCTGCATAATGTGCAGCCTACCTTTACATCTGGTAGTTTAACTACATGTTTATCCATTCTACATAATGTGCAGCCTACCTTCACATCTGGTAGTTTAACTACATGTTTATCCATTCTAAATAATGTGCAGCCTACCTTTACATCTGGTAGTTTAACTACATGTTTATCCATTCTACATAATGTGCAGCCTACCTTTACATCTGGTAGTTTAACTACATGTTTATCCATTCTACATAATGTGCAGCCTACCTTTACATCAGGTAGTTTAACTACATGTTCTACATAATGTGCAGCCTACCTTTACATCTGGTAGTTTAACTACATGTTTATCCCAATAGTTTTTGTGTGTAGTGTAGTGTAGCGACCCGTTGGTCCTCTCAGGTTGAACCTGATGCTTGCTGCTCACTTCTCACAGCCCAGTGTGTGATAGTACTATAACTGTACTTGTACTGTACTACATTTCAATTGTATTGACTATACTTGTAGGCCTACTGTTCTCCATTTTTGTCTAATAAAATAATCAATCAATCAATCAATCGTCTTAGAGCTGGGTTCTGACCGTCTGTAATGAGTTGGAGCAATGTAGAAAGATCATCTCTTTTATCTCTTCATTTTCTCTTGATGACACTTGCATTAGTTTTGCTTTCAGTGCGTCACAGCCTTTAGGGTCTGAAAACCCTTGAATAGTATATTATTCTAGCTGTCATCAGCAGTACAGCTGCTCACTCCTTCCCTCCTATAAGAGGTCCAGTCTGTGAGCACCGTCTCTGTCTGGTCATAAGACAACACAGTGAACATATTCTCTACACAGGATGAACGTAGCCAGCCATGAAGGGACAAAATAAATGCCCTGCAGCCATAGTGTGTTCACATCACCCAATATGAGACATACTTCTTTTTTTAAACTGAACGTATAAATGCAGATGTCTCAAGTACCATGCATAGTAGTACATAAACAACGCGGGGATACATAACGAACGGAGACGGAGAGTACTTTGATCCGGTCTCTCCGTAGCTCCGGACGTAATTGTCTCTGTCCGTAACGTTACGGACAACACTCAACCTAACAGATTAAAACCGATAAAAACGTACGTACACATGAAGTACCCGTGGCGAACTTTTGTCAACCGTGGGGGCAGTAGAGGGAGAAATGTTTCGTCTTTTTTTCTGGTATCCATTTCGTAGTAGGAGGAAGTAAAAAATAAATAAATCACAAAGTAACGCTGAACAGTGAACAAGCCGTTCAGGACGCAGACCTGTTGCCACTTGTACAACTGCAGTGCACACAGCAGCAGCGGAGGCAGAACGCAGAAGCAGCAAAGTGCCAGTGTCAGATCATGATACCATTTTAAATGATTATGATTGGTTTTAAAAGTTGTTCTACTTTATCCAAATAATAATATTAATAATAGGCTTAATAACAGCATTTTCCGACGGCGACGGCGTGCAGGGACATCAACTATGGAGTGAAAATAGAGTACGATGCCATTGAGCACAGCACGGCTGTAGGCTATTTACTTAATGCATGTAATCGCCGATGCCTATCAACATGTTTGCTCATTGGGAAGATGCATTTGGGTGCCATCTATTGGATACAGTATGTAATTGAACCGTATATAACACAGAGAACGGACGGAACTATGCATGTCGACGCAATTACCGTAAGTTCCTCCTCAACCCCAAACGTACACAAAATCATCCATCCGTAACTATAAATGGCCCTTCAGTCATATTTATCTTGATGAAAGGGAAACAGGTTCCCTCTTTGACTTCTCTTTTTCACCCAGGCTACATTGTGAATGAGGAACGTTGGAAACCACAAACTTCCTGTCAGCCTTAAAAACAACTGCTTGTCTGAATTCTACCTTTCTTCATGCATATGATCTGTGCAACACATTGGACTGTCCTGAATCTTAACCAGTTTCCACATGCACACTCATGAACTCACATGAACTGTCACACACACACACACACGCACGCACGCACGCACACACACACACACACACACACACACACACACACACACACACACACACACACACACACACACACACACAGTTATCAGGATGTCACATTGTACTGTAGCATTTCATCAGTTGGTAGTTGGTACAGTTGGTACATTGCCAAAGCAACATCCTGGACGTTAGACTACTTATTCCAGGGCCAGAAGGTCAATTTCATTTATGTTTTTATTGCTTATGCTCTCTCTCTCTCTCTCTCTCTCTCTCTCTCTCTCTCTCTCTCGCTCTCTCTCTCGCTCTCTCTCTCTAACTAGTAAAATAACTACACATGCACCATTTTACAAAATGGTCACTTTAACAAGGTATTATAATTATATCCTCCACACTTGTATTTTTCCCATCTTGACAGAATGGTATATTCCCAGGTTATGCAGGTCAGTTGCACAGGTGCAATGCATTATTGTTAATTGTGGCACGTTTACTAACATGCCAAGTTTAGCTGCACTTGAACAACAGTTCCAGGCTGCCATATCCAGCCAAGAAACCGTAGAAACGGGGGTACTTCTTAAAATAAATGTATCATGCCTGTGTCTAAGGTATGGCAACATGACTGGTGGCAAGACACCAGTCATGTTGCCATACCTTAGCTTTTTTTTGAACTGACGCCACTGCAGTGCAGTAAGTACACTGTATCAATGCTTGTAATATGAGGTTCAGTAACACTGTATCAATGCATGTAAGATGAGGGTCAGTGTATCAATGCTTGTAATATGAGGTTCAGTAACACTGTATCAATGCATGTAAGATGAGGGTCAGTGTATCAATGCTTGTAAGATGAGGGTCAGTGCAGCCATGCTTTATCTTTTTCTCAGGTTCTTCTTTGACTTCTCTTTTCTTGTAAGGCGAGGCCCACGGCACCAACAGGAAGTGTTGCTACTGTGCGCTGAGGAGAGAAAGAACACCCATCGAAAACACACACAAGAATGTTTTCTTTTTTCTTCACCACGCAGTGACGTCTACAAATAGAACAGCAGCAGGAAGTCAACACATGCTGGTGAGCCACTATCACTGCTGGTGTACAGTCAATGTGTTCTAGGATATAAGCTACACTATCATTGTACAGTCAATGTGTTCTAGGATATAAGCTACACTATCATTGTACAGTCAATGTGTTCTAGGCTATAAGCTACACTATCATTGTACAGTCAATGTGTTCTAGGATATAAGCTACACTATCATTGTACAGTCAATGTGTTCTAGGCTATATAAGCTACAGCCTTGCACTTGCAGGCGCAGCCATCATAATTTGCTGGGCTGCACCAGGCAATTTTCCTAGCGATAAGTTGCATACGTTGATTGATTGATTGAAGACTTTATTAGAAGTTTGCATAGGAAAAGGTACAGTTTCATGACGGTACAGTTCACTGGTACAAGGTCTACTAAAAGGAGATCCTAGAAAAGACTAAGCTTATTTAAGTATCTCAAACATATAGTATCTCCAAACTGGGGGGCTCTCTCCATTCCGACATGTCGCCACTCCGACAGTGACTTCTCATTGTCGGAGTGGCAACACGTCCATAGAGTTTAAGGTTTAGGGTTGGGGTAAGAGATAGGGTTAGTGTCTGTCGGAAAGGATACATGTCGGAATACAAACTATACAAACCTCGGCATTCGGACGGTCCTCATTGCCCATGGGCAAGGTAAAGAATTCTCCCACAACCTAGGCTCCGGGTAGAATCCCAGGCTCCCGAACACCACGTTTATGGGTTGATGTAGGCAGTGACTGTCTGCAGGGTTCCCACACATTTATACCAATTCATTTCCAAAACGTTTCCAGAATATTTAACCCAATTTCCAGGACTATATAACAATAATTCAGCTCATTAACAAGTCACTTACTCCTATGCGCAATGCCCAAAGACAGGCTGTGTATGCCAGTGGTTCTCAACCTTTTCAGGACGTGACCCCCGAAATAATCATATTTTAACTGGGGACCCCGGCACCCTGACGAGCACTAAGAGTTGAGGAATTTTGTACAACACGGTTCTATTGTGAAAATAGCCGATCTACATGCGTTGCGAGGCGTTGTGAGCATGTAGATCTGCTATTTTCACAATTTCTGCCTCTAATATTTGAGAATTTGGTCAATGTTAAATTTGTCATTTCATTGGTATTAACAAAATCAATAACCAAAGACAATGCATAGCTATTTTTTCCAGGACCTTCCAGGACCCTTAATCAATTCCAAAACTTTTCCAGTACCGGAAAATATTTTTCTATTTTCTAAAATATTTCCAGGAATGTCATGACCGTGGGAACCCTGTGTCTGTGTGATGGACAGGTTTCCCAGGTGGCTGTATGAGTCCTGCATGGCTGTGTAAGTAACCCGGCCACATGTAGTTATGTCCAGATGTTTATAGTTATGTCCAGATGTTTACAGTTAAGTCCAGATGTTTATAGTTATGTCCAGATGTTTACAGTTAAGTCCAGATGTTTATAGTTAAGTCCAGATGTTTATAGTTAAGTCCAGATGTTTACAGTTAAGTCCAGATGTTTATAGTTATGTCCAGATGTTTATAGTTATGTCCAGATGTTTATAGTTATGTCCAGATGTTTACAGTTAAGTCCAGATGTTTATAGTTAAGTCCAGATGTTTATAGTTAAGTCCAGATGTTTACAGTTAAGTCCAGATGTTTATAGTTAAGTCCAGATGTTTACAGTTAAGTCCAGATGTTTATAGTTATGTCCAGATGTTTACAGTTATGTCCAGATGTTTGCATCAATATGGTGGTGATGTTTAACTGTCTAACATACAGATGGACATGGTCCATTCTATGGTGATACACTGCCATCTACTGACCAAACACATTAATGACCTAAATATTATTCTGCACTAAGTCAGTCAACAACACTTCAGTTTACAATAATTCTACACTAGTGACATTCATCACACTAGTGACATTCATCACAGGTCTGGTGACAGCAGAGTATCCATTAGCCGCACATTGCAACACTAGATTTATGATGAATATGTTGAATCTAGGGTTGCAAAAGCTCCCATTGGCAGCCAATGCATCAAAGTTTTGTTAACTGATTGTATTAAACAACCTCAAACTCGCCAATATTGCGGCTGTACGGAAAGCTTGACTTTTTTTTACTAAGTATTGAACTTTGGAAGCGCTTGTCTACAATAACACAACATCCCGCTGCCTCCTGCATTATGTGCCATTTAGAAACGGGTGGTGCACAGGACCTTTGAGTAATTCCCACAAGCGCTTCCAAACTCCAACAAAAGAAATATCACTTGAACGTAATTTCTTGATAGACATTAGCTCATGACATGTCTATGATGGATTTTTTTTTATGAAACAAACACTTTGCAGATAGAAAGAGGATTATTCAAGCTTTCCATAGAGCCCCAATATTGGTGATTTTGATGTTGTTTAATACAATCAGATCATGTTTTGATGCATTGAATCCCAATGGGAGGTATTGCAACCCTAGCTCAACATATTAATAAAAGATCTAGTGTTGCAATTTGCGTCTAAATCTCAAGCTGACATCTGGATGTCCTTCACAGCTGTGGAGCTGAGAATAAAAAGCTGCATCATCTCATGTCTTATCATAATGAAGAGATTTACTGTATACAATATGCAAAGTTACATTTCACTACTGTTATGTACTTCATGTCCCCATATTAAAGTCATCATGACAACACTTTGTTTCTGCTAAAATAAGTGTTAAACAACTCTATATTGTGACAGTAATCATTGCTATAGAGTGTGTGTTCAGTAACAGTGTTAAATAGCTCTATATTGTGACAGTAATCATTGCTATAGAGTGTGTGTTCAGTAACAGGGATCTACTCATCCTGAGTTCTAGTAAACAGAAAATACATTTTCATCCATGAACAGAACTATACGATACAACAAGTGACATTGAAAGTGACTAAACAAAAAGTGAGAAGAGAAATTTGTAACTGGAACAATAGAAAATAAAACTGAAGATGTAAAATTGATTGGATGAAATTGGCAACCTCCCTGACAATGTATTTTCTTCTGTTGAGGAGACAGGGAGACCTCTGGTTACTGAGCAAAACAATCAATTGAATGAGTTTTAAATCATTCAAACTGTCTACATTTTAATGTATTTTTTCTCTCTCCATGAAATTCACATTTGGCCTGGTATGGTTGTCTACATTCATTATTGAACACAAATGTAAACTGGGTTAGGATACTGAAAAGTTGCTCTTTAGACTAGAGCCTACACTTGAAGAAGTATAGCCTACCAGCCTACCTACCCACTCACCTACCCACCAGTCAGTCAGTCAGTCAGTCAGTCAGTCAGTCAGTCAGTCAGTCAGTCAGCCAGCCAGTCAGTCAGTCAGTCAGTCAGTCAGTCAGTCAGTCAGTCAGTCAGTCAGTCAGTCAGTCAGTCAGTCAGTCAGTCAGCCAGCCAGCCAGTCAGTCAGTCAGTCAGTCAGTCAGTCAGTCAGTCAGTCAGTAGGTTAATGTCTCTCCTCTCCTGCCCTACTAAAACCAAAGAGTTAAGAAGAACTAAAACACCCTGGAATCCATGTCTGCTGCTAGAGGTGGGATTTATGGTTCTGTGAAGTGAGCCGGATCTCTGAGATCCGTTCCTTTCAAAGAGCCGTTCAAAAGACTGGCTCATTTTAGTTACTGGTTACTTTGTAGATTTTGATTATGATTGCAAATCACCTCAACCCTATAGGCATAATACATTTTGGCCATATGATACATTTCTGCCATTTGAAAATAGCCGATCTACAAGCTCACAATGTGTCACAACGCAACGCATTGTGAGCTTGTAGATCTGCTATTTTCAAATGATTTTTCTACATTTTATTCATTGGAAAACTTGTGAAATGGGACATTCTGCATAATGAGTACTTTCTACTATTGGAACTTTAAGTGCATTTTGATACCAATACTTTTGTACTTTTTCTCTGTACATTTTAATTTAAAACTTCTGCTTGTGGCAGAGTATTTCCACATTGATTGCAGTATTGATATTTTAACTACATTTCTTTGAAAGGAATTGAGTACTTTTCCTACCACTCTTCATTTACAAAAGGAACGGCTCCCTACTGCGAACCGGATCCCATCGTTCATTTCAAAGAGCCGTTCAAAAGACTCGATTCGTTGGCGAACGCCCCACCGCCTGTATGCCGCTCCGTGCTCACTGCGCTGGAAACAAACAAGTAGGTTAAACACAGCTTTATGTATTTAATAATGTTATGGTGTTAAAACAGACACATTAAAGCTGTGTTCAACACAGGCTATATTCACAGCCCAGTTCAAAACAAAAGGAGACACGATTCATCTGACTGACAACAAGAGTCTCTTCCCACTTTCATTCTGCTCTTTCAACTTGAGATGATCTGTTCTGACGTCTTTTAACGTTTCTATAGTCTATTGTTTGAAGCGTCCAGTCCAGTAGAAAGTATTGTTTATGTCCATAGTTAGTAGCTGCTGTCTACAGCCAAGAGACAACAGTTCTGCCAACCGGGCTCAGGGGGAAAACTTAACTTCGCATAGCGCGGCTCATCTTGCAAAGCAAAGTGGAAGACTGAGGATGGCTGTCTCTCTGCCAAGTGGCAACAGGCTGAGCAGTGGAGCTCTGCTCCTGAACATGCAGTGTGGAAAAACTACTCACATGTTTTACCTGCTAAAGTATTGTTTATGTCCATAGTTTATGATAGTTAGTAGCTGCTACAGCCGAGCTCAGCCAAGACAAGACACAACAGTTCTGCCAACCGGTCTCAGAGGGAAAACATAACTTCACATAGCGCTCATCTTGCAGAGAAAGGAGATGAGGATGGCTTTGCTCTGCCAAGTGGCAAAACATGACGGCCATATGACCGTCATGTTTCCACCTCAACCAGGCTTCTAGCGAGGTAAACAAAGAGCCCCGGCAGGCTAAACAAACGTTCAGATTTAAAAAATAAAGTTCTTAACCAAGGCTAGTTTGTGTCAGAATAGATGCCGTTCAACCAGAATTACATGCCGCTCCCGTATTGTTTAATAAAAAGCATTTTTCTGTTTACTCTTGTATTTCCTGGTTTCCCCCATGCGCACCAACCCCATCTATGGACACTGATATGTGGGCGTGGCTTCACAAAAACAGGTCTGAAAATACAGACGACGGCCGTCTGTTTTCCCCATTTTTTTAAACAATACGGCCGGGTGCCGGGAGCGACATGTAACTCTGGTTGAGCGGCATCTATTCTGACACAAACAAGCCTTGGGTAAGCACTTTATTTTTTAAATTTTGAACGTTTGTTTAGCCTGCCGGGGCTCTTTGTTTACCTCGCTAGAAGCATGTTTGAGGTGGAAGCATGACGGCCGGGCATGTCATATCACCGCCGTCTTGTTTCAGGGCTACGCTTTCATTCTGCTCTGGTTTCTAACAAAGTCAAAGTTAACTTGAGATGCGATCTGTTCTTCTGAGGTCTTTTAACGTTTCTATAGTCTATGGTTTGAAGCGTCCAGTCCAGTAGAAAGTATTGTTTATGTCCATAGTTAGTAGCTGCTGTCTACAGCCAAGAGACAACAGTTCTGCCAACCGGGCTCAGGGGGAAAACTTAACTCCGCATAGCGCGGCTCATCTTCGAAGAGGCAGCAAAGAGATGAGTCTGCTGCTCTGCCAAGAGGCTCAACAACAGTGCGTTGGTCTGACGAGGGGAGCCTCGGGTTCAAGTCCATATTATAGTCAGTAGCTGCTGTCTACAGCCAAGAGCCAGCACACAACAGTCTGCCAACCTCAGGCTAACCTGGCATAGCCTCATCATCTTGCAGAGAAAGGGATGAGGAATTGAGGATGGATGGATCTGCCGGGCAGATTCTGCCCTTTAGTGGCACACACTGACACAGGCTTTGCAGTGCAGCCCTGAAACATGCAGTGGCGGAAAAGGTACTCAAATGTTTTACCTGGTAAAGTATTGTTTATGACCATATTAGCCTAGGCTACTACAGCCAAGATGCAGAGCTGCACAACAACCGGGCTCAGGGGGAAAACCTCGCATATAGCGCTCATCTTCTATGACAAAGAGATGAGGATGAGTCAGTCTGGCTGCGGCTCTGCCAAGTCAGTGGCACAACGGGCTGTGCGTTGGTCTGTCGAGGGGAGCCTCGGGTTCAAGTCCCAACTCCACGCATCATTTAATTCAGATGAACTGGATCAATTCAATTCTATTCAAAGGAGCTTTATTGGCATGAGAAAACATAACGTTTACATTGTCAAAGCACGTTTCAAATCATAGTAAAAACAGTTGAAAATGGGGAAAGTTGGGGAAGGGGATAGCCTTAGCCTACAGTATTGTGTAAACAGAGCTATGTCACATTGTGCGTTATGTACAGTAGGCTATACAGGGTATGAAACTTTGCAGCATTTATTTTTTCTCAATACGATTTTAATAGTAGGCCTATATAAATAAAGGAAAAGATAAAAGCCTCAAATTGAAAACATGTTTAAAGGTAGCAGCTCTGTTTCTACTGTATGTGCAGTAGGTCTGGATGCCGGTCAATGGTTTGTAATCATTTATTTGTGACACTTGCTTTGGCAATGTAAACGTATGTTTTCTCATGCCAATAAAGCTCATTTGAATTGAATTGAATTGTAATCCTTCGGGTGGTTGTATTCCATTCTGTAGCCTTCTTTTATCACATCAGTTCACACTGCTGTGTTTGCACATTGTTGTATTTCTCCCAGTGGGTAGGCCTATGGGAGTTTTTTGTTTTTGGTCATGTTTTCAAACTCACTTTGGGTGTGTGTAATCTGTGGGAAATATGTGTCTCTGATGTATTGGTAGGTGGTTAGAAAGTGTAGCTCTGTTTCTACCACATGTTGTGTGCAGTGGGCATAGCCTGCCCTCCCTTTGGAAGCAGGGTCTGTCGGTGGCGGCCTTTCTATGGCAAGGCTGTGTTCGTTGAGTCTGTACCTAGTCAAGGCTTTCTTGAGTTTTGGGTTGTTTACCATGCTCAGATATTCTGCCAATGTATATTATCTTTTTAGTGCCAGATAGCATTCCACTTGCTTTGGTTTTGGGTTGTCTCTTTCCAGTATGTCAGGTAGCTTTCTTTTTGTTTTCTTATAATCTGGTTTGGTCCAAAGTGTTTTCCGTCTGCTAGTTGTGCTTGTGTTTGTGCCCAGAGTCCCTGGGCCAGCTGACTAAGTGGGCATCCCTGTAGGTTTTCACTGTGGTTGAGGGCCATGTTATGAAGCATATCTGTGTTGCCTTCTTTTAGATGTTTATAACATTGAAGTGCTCTCTTTTTTTTTTACTTTGATAATGAGTGGGTATCGTCCTAATTCTGCATTTATTGTTTGTTGTTTTAAGTCGGGTGCAGAGTTTTTGTTACTGACAATTCCCTATGAAAAGTACTGTGCTCTATCCATCTGTCTTTCAGTGCTCTATGAGATGAGAGAAGGAGTCCCGCACACTGTCTTCACTTATAACTTTATTCAGCAACGTTTCGGTCTCCTCAGACCTTCATCAGGCATAAAAGAAGCAGCTTGCATGAAGCCAGCTATATAACATGTCTAGGGAGGGTGGGGGCCAATCAGATCCACACACCACTCCTGTTACCACTCCATTTACCCTGACAGGTAAATGCAGGTGGTATTTTTGCCCATAGGCACAACTTGTTTTAAAAACATCAATTATACAAAAGCCACAAAATGTTAAATCAGTCAGTAGAAAATAGGTGTTACGATCGGGACTCCTTCTCTCCTCTCAGTATCTACTACACTGTTCCAACGCGCCTGTCCTAGTAGGTGTGCAATAGGACCTCTCTTCTAAGTGCTCTATGAGATGCATAATGACCATCTTTAATGTGTGTTTTAATGTTGTCTTGTAGATCTCCGCTGTTCCAGGAGTTCTGGCCTTGTTGGCCTCACAGAGGAAAAACCCTAAACTGGTAAGTAGACAATAATACTGTATGTGTTTGTGTATAGGCTACTAACACTAAACCCTCACTGGTAAGTAGACACTAATACTGTATGTGTTTGTGTATAGGCTACTAACACTAAACCCTCACTGGTAAGTAGACAATAATACTGTATGTGTTTGTGTATAGGCTACTAACACTAAACCCTCACTGGTAAGTAGACAATAATACTGTATGTGTTTGTGTATAGGCTAGTAACACTAAACCCTCACTGGTAAGTAGACAATAATACTGTATGTGTTTGTGTATAGGCTACTAACACTAAACCCTCACTGGTAAGTAGACAATAATACTGTATGTGTTTGTGTATAGGCTACTAACACTAAACCCTCACTGGTAAGTAGACAATAATACTGTATGTGTTTGTGTATAGGCTACTAACACTACACCCTCACTGGTAAGTAGACAATAATACTGTATGTGTTTGTGTATAGGCTACTAACACTAAACCCTCACTGGTAAGTAGACAATAATACTGTATGTGTTTGTGTATAGGCTACTAACACTAAACCCTCACTGGTAAGTAGACAATAATACTGTATGTGTTTGTGTATAGGATACTAACACTAAACCCTCACTGGTAAGTAGACAATAATACTGTATGTGTTTGTGTATAGGCTACTAACACTAAACCCTCACTGGTAATTAGACAATAATACTGTATGTGTTTGTGTATAGGCTACTAACACTAAACCTTCACTGGTAAGTAGACAATAATACTGTATGTGTTTGTGTATAGGCTACTAACACTAAACCCTCACTGGTAAGTAGACAATAATACTGTATGTGTTTGTGTATAGGCTACTAACACTAAACCCTCACTGGTAAGTAGACAATAATACTGTATGTGTTTGTGTATAGGCTACTAACACTAAACCCTCACTGGTAAGTAGACAATAATACTGTATGTGTTTGTGTATAGGCTACTAACACTAAACCCTCACTGGTAAGTAGACAATAATACTGTATGTGTTTGTGTATAGGATACTAACACTAAACCCTCACTGGTAAGTAGACAATAATACTGTATGTGTTTGTGTATAGGCTACTAACACTAAACCCTCACTGGTAAGTAGACAATAATACTGTATGTGTTTGTGTATAGGCTACTAACACTAAACCCTCACTGGTAAGTAGACAATAATACTGTATGTGTTTGTGTATAGGATACTAACACTAAACCCTCACCATAGCCGATCTACATGCACACAACACCTCGCATCGCAGATCTGCTATTTTGACTACTTGTTTTGTGCACACTCTTGTAGGCTTATTATGAATTAGGACTTTAATTTGACCAAAGAACATACAATTTTGAAACTTGGAGATACGAGGTTTCTGCCCGACAGTCATGATATGATGCGTGCGTGCGTGCGTGCGTGCGTGCGTGCGTGTGTGTGTGTGTGTCTCAGACCTTTGTTCTCCATGGCATGGTGAAAGGAGCCAACGCCACCATCCTATTGGCCGGCTCCCTCAGCCTACTGCTGTGCAGTGTGATGGCCTACGCAGGCTGTGGATGCTATGATGCTCACACTGGACTGGTAGGACTACTGTACTGTATTATATACTGACTGGTAGGCTTACTGTACTATACTGTAAACACCATGTAGCTCGCTGGCCTTCAAAACTGCCCTGAAAACTCACCTTTCAGGAGGCCAGAGAAGGAGGTCGTTATCACTTGTTTCCCCTATCCTGTACACATAGTGTTTTTATAACTGCGATAATATTAACTGCGATAATATTGAATGTTTTCTTTGCTTGCTATTTATTATGTCCATGAATTAAATACAGAGGGCTTCCAACGTATAAAAGACCGTAAAAGGTCTTATTTGGGATCTTTTAGGCAGGGTGTTTAACTGTACTTGTACTGTACTAAAATGTTGTTATTGTATTGACTATACTTGTGCTGTTCTCCATTTGTGTCTACTAAAATATTCAACTGGTAGGCCTATTGTACCATAGTGCAATAGGCCTACCAGTTGAATATTTTAGTTGTGGAATAGTGGAACTCACAGCAAAGGACGTATTAAAATATCATGCATCTACAGTGAGAATGTACAAACATCCATGTTCCATCTCTGTGATAACCCAGACATATTTACATCTCTGACAGCTAATACACCAGATGTTGTTGTGGTTGATGACTTAGAGATGTATTATGTATTAGATGTGTTAGAGATAGCAGCACATTTGACCTTAGCCTAGAGGAAGCCTTTATGACCAAGGTCATTAAATACCGACCACTGCTAAATACCATCTCAGAGCTGGGCTGTACTGTAGGTGCAGACTATTTGTTTTTATATTTGGCAGCCTAGGACATTATTCCCACAGACTGGTTGTCAGAGGGTTTCAACAACTTGGGATGCCCAAAAAGAAGGCAAAAGGACTGGTAAGGTGTTGTGCTGTGTCTGCTATAATCAGCAGCTGCCACATATGGCAGAGACACTGTTACTGATACCCCCCCATAGAGTACTGAGTGACATGACCATTGTATCATGAAAACATACCGGTATGCCATGATTTTGTGAATGTATTCTTGCTGCACCAATAATACTGTTTCTCCCTCATGTGGACATAAATAAATGGTTAAAATGTGTGTTTTCAGGAGATCCTGGTTCCTCAGACAGAGCCCTACACAGAGCTGTGTTCCTTCAGGAGATCCTGGTTCCTCAGACAGAGCCCTACACAGAGCTGTGTTCCTGGCAGGGTAAGTGTTGAGAACCTGTACATATCCATGCCCGGGGTCAGAGGAATGGCCGCTCGCAAGATGGAAGATTTATGACATATGGAAATGATTCTTTACGATTTAAGGCTATACCTGTGATAAAATAGGTAGTGATGTGTGTTGCTTTAAAGTAGACATGTGAGGACACCTATGATACGGATGTTCACTTAGGGTTATCAGAGTATAGTATGCAGCTTCACTGTTAAGTTGGACAAACTAATCAACGAACAGGTGAAAACATGGTACCTGCTATGTGAGGCCTTGCACGTCCTGTAACTTCCTGTATGTATTGTTGTCTTCTCTGAAAATGCTGGAAGCCCCAGAAGCGAGGGACTGTTAGCGTTTAGGGTTTAAACCACAGCCACCCGGGGTGACAGCGAAGGACTGTTAGGTAGCGTTTAATCCACAGCCACCCGGGGTGACGGCGAGGGCAGAGGGGAGACAGGCTCAGTGTATGAACTCAGACAAAAGAGTACTGCAGTTGGATGAAAACGTGTCTGAGTATTTTTCCTGCAGAGCTAGCAGGGCTGTTAAGTGTCACATACACCCTGAAAGGAGGGGTGGTGTGCATCTCCGGGGTATAAAAGAGGATAACGCCTAAAAAAAAGTTCTCTTTTTTGGACGGGCAAGGATTCTATTTTTGCTGTGTCTTCTCTCTCTTTTCTCTTTTATATTTTTCTCTCTTTAGTCTTTAAAGAACAACTTAGTTTTTTTACTACAAGGGTTCATATTTTAGATTGTAATTAAAGAATATAAAATTATTTCATTTACTTCTTTCTATTGTTTTAGAGATTCTTATTTCAGTGGTTGGGGGCATGCGTACAAGTGGCTAAATATGTCATTTTACACAGAATAAGCCCATTCCCAAGATACAACGCAACCTTTCATGGTTGGATGTGACTTATGGGGCCTAGAAGTGTTACTGTAAATAGCAATAAAGAAACTGCTGGCTTATTGTGTCTAAAAAGACATATTTAGCCACTTGTGCGCATGCCCCCATGCGTACGCATGCCCCACATTTTCGCACAGTAAATGTGATAAAACGATAGAACGAAGAAAATGAAAACATTTTAACACTCACCTTTTCTTTTCCCTAATTACAATCTAAACTATTGTTGTAAAAAACAAAGTTGTCCTTTAATAAAAACAATAAAAGACAGTTTTATTTGGGAACCAAAAACCGTATCGCGCTTCTGCTCCATCCTCGGTCAAAGGTCATCTTCCATTTCCATCTCTTTGTAGGATTATTCCTGAGTTTGGGTGAGTCCAGATATGTGTTCTAGGTTTCATAGCCTAACGGTTTAGTCTGTTGTCATTTTAGTGGTCTCTCATCGTTCTGTCCCTCTGGGAGCTCAGGACTGCTGCTGGTCACAGGAACGGAGGAGAGCGAGGTTAACCCAGCCTGGTGATCACCAACAGGAGCTCTGAAGTTAAACAGAGGAGAGTGAGGTTTACCAGCCTGGTGGTCACCAACAGGAGCTCTGAAGTTAAACAGAGGAAGTGTGAGACCAGCGGTGGCTGAAACAAAGCCTGTGTACTAGGGCATTCACGAATAGTGATTTTTAGTATTCGAATTATTCGACCTCAAAGTATTCGAATAGTCAAATATTCGAAAAGACTGGCCGAACTGTCAAATATTAAGTAAGCAAATTTGTGAAAATAGCCGATCTACATGCTCACAACGCCTCGCAATGCGAGGCGTTGTGAGCATGTAGATCTGCTATTTTCACAATATTTATCTGCGGAACCGAGTCACATTAAATGTAATACCTACAATTCCAAGTGCTTGTCAGAGTTCAATTATGTTTATTTTGGGGGTCACAGCCTAAAAAGGTTTGAGAACCCCATAGAGCATTAACAAATTCATCCACCAGAGGCATTGACAACTCATTCTTATGTCTAGCCAAGCTTTATAAACTATATGTTTTTTAAAGAGAAAACAATACAAAATGTAAATAAGTGAATATTAGACTTCGGTGAACAACGTCGAATAGTGACTTTGATATTCGAATATGGTGAATGACCTACTACTGTATGTATACTGATTAGCACGGGTGGTAATCATTAGTTCAGTGGTACTGAGATAGGGAGACAGGGGGAAGTGTGCCAGGGTCCACTCTCTCTCTCTCTCTCTCGAAGGAGCATAAAACATCCTTCATCCATGAGTGTCAGAAATGCTCTGCTCTTATCCATGTGTTAAGTCACTCTACTGGGAGATAACTCAGTCTATAAACAGTGAGACAGGAGTAGGTTATAAGACGTTGATGCAGTGGTGTTTTTATCTGGTTGATTTTATGACGATAGAATAGCCACTTAATTACATCAGACGAATTCAGCCGAAGCACAGATATGAGTGAACTGTTGGTGTTGTGATTTTGTAGGAAATCCCCTCCGCTGATTGTAGTATCGCACAGTCGTGGTCTGCGGGTGAGGTGAGGTGAGGTGAGGTGAGGTGAGGTGAGGTGAGGTGAGGTGAGGTGAGGTGAGGTGAGGTGAGGTGAGGTGAGGTGAGCCAGCAGTGAACCCCTGAAGCCACCGCTCAGGAGCAGAACAGTATTCTAAACCCTTGACGACCATGGAAGCCCAGGTTTGCTTTGAGGCCTTAAGCTCATCTGTGTGGTTGAGTCTGGTGTCTCTCATCTTCCTCTTGACAACACAACACACATTTCTCTGAGGTGTTATGGAAGCCCAGGTTTGCTTTGATAAAGGCACAGTGTGGAGCAGAACCAGCTTTGCATTGTATTGCTGGTGTTCTGTTGGTCCACTGTGTTTTATCAAGTTAACACAGCATCACAGCCATCTACGCAGGGATTTTAGAGCACTTTGTGCTTCCATAGGTTGACAAGCTTCATGGAGATGATGGTTTCCTTTAGCCAGACCTTCCCACAGAGCCTAAACTACTAGTAACTGACCAGTAAACTGGCCTGACCTGAACCCCACAGAGCCTAAACTACTAGTAACTGACCAGCAAACTGGCCTGACCTGAACCCCACAGAGCCTAAACTACTAGTAACTGACCAGTAAACTGGCCTGACCCTGAACCCCACAGAGGTTGTCCTGCATATGCCAAATGTCAATCAATGTCCCACAGGACTCTATACTGTACTTGGTCCCCTCATTCATGTTTGGAATTATAACCGCTGAAATCAATAATAAATCAGTATTTGGATATTAACCTGCCGGCCACATTAATCAATTAGGACCAGCTATGAAACTAATGATAAAATAACAGTCTGTGTCTCATAGAAGGGCTGTGGGCGGGTCAGAAACCTGTCTACCAGTGACATCATCGATGAGGAATCCAAGCTAATATAAACTGCAGGCTTTCTATTCATGAACAGTTACCATGCTATAATGGAAGCCATTGTTCTCATGTACAAGTGACCAGATCAGATCTGTGTGTTCAGACTTTTAACGTCAACCCAAAGCCGCTCTGTGTCCACATATCTGCTTTGGTCTGCACACAGGACAGGACTATAGTAGAGACTTCAGTTGGAGTGGTGACTGTAGTCAGAGTGATATGAATGTCAACAGGATTATAGTAGAGACTTCAGTTGGAGTGGTGACTGTAGTCAGTGTGATATGAATGTCAACAGGACTATAGTAGAGACTTCAGTTGGAGTGGTGACTGTAGTCAGTGTGTTTATTGTGTTACTGTTCATGGAACTGCTGAAATATCCTGCTTCTTGGCCAGTGCATAAAATATGTATTTTTACAGATGAAATAAAGTCTTTAATATATATATTAAATATATCTACATGAACAACAACTACTCTGAAACATTGTGAACTGTATTAATGTTGTATCAACATGAACAACAAGTACTCTGAAACATTGTGAACTGTATTAATGTTGTATCAACATGAACAACAACTACTCTGAAACATTGTGTTATGTACATGTATTAATGTTGTATCAACATGAACAACAACTACTCTGAAACATTGTGTTATGTACATGTATTAATGTTGTATCAACATGAACAACAACTACTCTGAAACATTGTGAACTGTATTAATGTTGTATCAACATGAACAACAACTACTCTGAAACATTGTGTTATGTACATGTATTAATGTTGTATCAACATGAACAACAACTACTCTGAAACATTGTGTTATGTACATGTATTAATGTTGTATCAACATGAACAACAACTACTCTGAAACATTGTGTTATGTACATGTATTAATGTTGTATCAACATGAACAACAACTACTCTGAAACATTGTGTTATGTACATGTATTAATGTTGTATCAACATGAACAACAACTACTCTGAAACATTGTGTTATGTACATGTATTAATGTTGTATCAACATGAACAACAACTACTCTGAAACATTGTGTTATGTACATGTATTAATGTTGTATCAACATGAACAACAACTACTCTGAAACATTGTGTTATGTACATGTATTAATGTTGTATCAACATGAACAACAACTACTCTGAAACATTGTGTTATGTACATGTATTAATGTTGTATCAACATGAACAACAACTACTCTGAAACATTGTGTTATGTACATGTATTAATGTTGTATCAACATGAACAACAACTACTCTGAAACATGTATTAATGTTGTATCAACATGAACAACAACTACTCTGAAACATTGTGAACTGAAGATGATATGAAGAGAAAACTGCTCCAGTCTGGAGACAGTAACTCCTTGAAGGCTGCAGTTGCTCGATATAACCAGCAGGTGTCATCAGAAAACCATTTCATAGACTGATTGATTGAAGACTTGCATAGGAAAAGGTACAGTTTCATGTCAGTACAGTTGCTAAATAAATGGTATTTACAATAGAAAGATCAGGACATTTTTGTGGCATAGTAGGAGAACAAATTTAACCAATTGTTTGAGCCAAATGTAGGTTAGACGTGATCTGTGGAGATTTTGTGGACATCCTTGACGTTTTGGAAGTATACATGGGTATCTTAGTGGTGTAGTGTATCTTGTACACCAGGCCCATTGCAAGATGGTAGGCCTACTCTGTCATCTACTGTGAGCCACCCCTTGCGTAGAAAGTGATTAGTGGTGAGGTGAGCCTGAGATGGAAGGTTTAAGCAGAAGCCCAATCAGTTCGTTTTGGCTGTTTGTTGGCTTGTCTTCAAGGCCTTTGTTGTGCTACCATACCATACGTGGACTCCATAGTCAAAGTGGTGCTGAATGAGTGATCCTGCTAGAGTCTTTTTACTGACCGATCGGGCGATCCTCTGTAAGAATGGAGTTCTTTGCTTGATTCTTTCGACGATCTTAGGGGTCATTTTGTCACTGGAAAGATTTGCCTCTAGGATTCAACCCACGTGTGTCATTTTGTCTTTTCTAGAGATTACAGTGTCTCCCACTTTGACTGTGAAGTTATCCACCTTGCTGAGGTTTGGTTTAGACTGCAGCCACTATGAGCCTATTACTTACAATTATTATTATTATTATTATTATTTTTCTTGCCAAATGAGCCAGGGGTAGGGCTCGATAAGCATTTTGCTTAAGGGCTTTTACAGTTTCATGGACACCTTATGTTAAATAGACTTGACTTGCCTTGGACTTTCCCTTTTTCTTTACTAAATATGACTGTCATGCTCATAATGCACCAATGTACATTACATATATGTATTGTCCAATGAACTGGAAATAAACTAAACTGAACTGAACTGAGCCTCCATGTACCATCACATCTGGCAAAACATTGCTGATCTACAGTATAGGCTCACTGTCTTGTAGATTTATTTCAGGGAAGAGATTTGGTGTATAAGGGAAACATTCTTTATAACTGAACTATGCTTGTGAACATTTCTTTATTCAAAAATATCTGCACATGATATGAAAAAATATATACATCAAAATAATTGTACCTTCAATCATATTCATTTGTATTATATGTATTATTCACCTCGATGTAAATAGGGTTACAGTTAAACCTGAGACAAATGCCTTCTATCTAAATCTATAGTTCTTAAAAGATTTTGGAAATAATTTTACAAAATATTACAAAATAGCAGATCTACAAGTGACACGATGCAAGCTTGTATCTCTTTGATTGATTGAATATATTACTAAACAAATGATAGATTGAATATATTACTATATTGAATATATTACTAAACAAATGATAGATTGAATATATTACTATATTGAATATATTACTAAACACATGATAGATTGAATATATTACTATATTGAATATATTACTAAACAAATGATAGATTGAATATATTACTATATTGAATTACTAAACAGAAATGAAAACAGCAGTACAGTCAAACACTTAAGGCCTGTCAGTCCATTATCTCTCTGAAACCAAACCTTTCATCAGAAAGCTCCGATTCAACTACAAAATAACACTCTGACCTTCTGAAAAGCATTAAGCTGAATTGCAGGTGTGAAAGCTGCTCGTTGGAAAGTTGGAACTCTCTGACGAAAAGATGGGTTTCAGAGAGAGAATGGACATGACTTTTTCTGAAAGAATAACACAAAAAGGTCCAGTGGACTTGTTTCCATTGAGGTCCTATACATTCAATTCATCAACATAGTATAAAAATAGAACTGCACTCTATCAAAATGATTCATTCATTCATATTACTAAACAGAAATGATTGATTGAATATATTACTAGAAATGATTCATTGAATATATTACTAAACAGAAATGCAATCAGCACGAGTAGCCTACAGTCAAACACTAAAAGAATAACACATAAAAGTCCGATGGACTTGTTTCTATTAAGGTCCTAAACATTAATTTCATCAACATAGTATAAATAATATCACCAAAATACAATATCATCACAGATATAAAACATTGTATGTACATGGTAGAAACCTCCCATTGTCCTCCTGAAAATAGATTTTCAGGCCTGTTTTAAAGGAAGCCAGTGATGTTGGCCTACAAAGCTACCAAAGGTATGGATAATGGAACCCACATACAGTATATACAGTATATTAGGGTAATATCTCTCGATCCCCCAGGTACAGGGCCGAGGGGCCATCATCCTTTTACCACCCCGACCTGGGAAAATAATAGGCTAATATTAAAAACAATGAAATGAGGGGTGCCCTCTGGCCTACTGGTCCAGGTGCACACCACATAGGCTCTGCTGCCTGACAGTGTGTCGCCGGTTCGATTCCCGATCCGGACAACCTTTGCTGCGTGTCACTCCCCATGTCCTATCAATAAAGAGCTGTCAGTCTACTGTCCTATCAATAAAGAGCTGTCAGTCTACTGTCCTATCAATAAAGAGCTGGCAGTCTACTGTCCTATCAATAAAGACCTGTCAGTCTACTGTCCTATCAATAAAGACCTGTCAGTCTACTGTCCTATCAATAAAGACCTGTCAGTCTACTGTCCTATCAATAAAGAGCTTGGTGGGGAGGGAACAGATGGTGGAAGTCAACGGAACCCTGTCCCCCCCCCTCCCAGTAAACTGTGGAGTACCTCAAGGGAGTATACTAGGACCACTGTTGTTCTTAATATACGTAAACGACATGTCATCTGCTTGTGACTGCAATCTGTTTCTGTTCGCGGATGACTCGGCTCTCCTAGTCTCCGGCAGAGACTTATTACAGGTTGAAAAGGCCCTTAACTGTGAACTTAACAAGATCTGCACCTGGCTCAATGACAACAGACTCTCAATTCACCTAGGCAAAACTGAATGTATCCTCTTTGGATCTAGTCAGAAACGCCCCAGCCGCCTTAAAGTTAAAGCTTCAAACAGCCCAAAACAAACTAATTAGGGTTGTGCTTGGTCTCCCTCCTCTGACCCACCTTACCGATCATCACCACGAAAGCGTGGGATGGCTCAAAGTAGCTGACAGAGTACAGCATCTTGCAATGGGCCTGGTGTACAAGATACACTACACCTCCAAGATTCCCATGTACCTGACAAACTACTTCTTAAAGGTCAAGGATGTTCACGACCACAACACCAGAGGCAGCTCCACTAATCATCATCGACGTAGATTTAACACTAAACAAGGCTCTAACTCGTTCTCCTGCTACACCATCAACATGTGGAACGCCCTTCCTCAAGCCCTAAAGGAGAGCAAATCCCTAGCCTCCTTCAAAATTGGTATGAAAAGTCACCTTCAGACAGCAGCTACCCGTGACTTGTAAATAGACTAAGCCCCCATGCCCCCCCCCCCCTTTTTTGTTATTCTTTTTTCTGCCTTTGTATTTGATGTTATGCTTTTGAAACTGATATTATCCTAGATAAAGTACTATGTTCTATCCGTCTGTCTTTCAATGTTATATGAGATACTTAAAGTGTGGTTCCTGTGGAAATAAGCCTCGGCTTTCTAGGATCTCCTTTTAGCTGACCTTGTACCAGTGATTTGTACTGTCATGAAACTGTACTTTTTTCTATTGCAAACTTCTAATAAATTCTTCAATCAATCAATCAAAGCTGTCAGTCTACTGTCCTATCAATAAAGAGCTGTCAGTCTACTGTCCTATCAATAAAGACCTGTCAGTCTACTGTCCTATCAATAAAGACCTGTCAGTCTACTGTCCTGTCAATAAAGAGCTGTCAGTCTAACTGTCCTATCAATAAAGAGCTGTCAGTCTACTGTCCTATCAATAAAGACCTGTCAGTCTACTGTCCTATCAATAAAGAGCTGTCAGTCTACTGTCCTATCAATAAAGACCTGTCAGTCTACTGTCCTATAAAGACCTGTCAGTCTACTGTCCTATCAATAAAGACCTGTCAGTCTACTGTCCTATCAATAAAGACCTGTCAGTCTACTGTCCTATCAATAAAGGCATAAAAGCCCCAAAACAAATCTTAAAAAAAAATAATAATAATAATAATAATAATATATATATATATATATATATATATATATATAAATAACAAATAAATGAAATGAAATTAATTAAATTCAGATCAATGATCATAGACCCCCCTCCCTCCCTCAACAACGGATCCATCTAAAAAAAAAGAATATTGTGTAAAACATCATTGCAGATGTCATAGCAGCCCAAATCATAACTGACTGTGGAAACTTCCCACTGGACTTAAAGCTACTCTGACTTCAGAAGGTTGTAAATCCTTGTTTTGAGTGGTCTCCTCCTTTTAAATATGGACTTTTGATATTCATGAGCTGTATGCCATACAAATTCAAAATCTTATTGGGTTTGGAATAATTCACTGCATGGGCAATGTATCTCTAGATATATGAAAGTTTCAAAAAATATTTGAAAGTTTCAAGAAAATGTAATTTTTTTTTAGATGGATCTGTACACACAACTAAGAGAAAGTTCAAGTTTAAAAACACACAGGGCTTCAAAAATGTCTTGTTGAAAACAAAGGTTTTTAGTCCCCTTATAAAAGCCTACAGACTGTTGTTCTCTCAGGTGACCAGAGAGGGCGCTGTTTCACAGCCAAGGTACAGCTGAGCAGAAGGCCTTTTCTTTTTCTTTTTTTTCCTCTCAAAATCCTGAGAAGACGTTAAAATGTCCTCAAACATGTTTTAAAGTGAGATAAATGTCTGTTTAAAAACTACAGATTGTTCAGCTCTGCAGTGACCTTGCATTTTCACCATGATTTCTTCTCTGTTCTTCACTCAGACATCTGTAACACAATAAAAAGACACAACACAGAAGTTAACACAATAACAACACACAACATAAGAAAAGGTGTAAAGTTTAAAAACTCAACTCATCAATAAGTCCATCTATTGTTAAAAACAAAGGTTTTTGGGTCTGCATACAGAGCAGTGATCTGATTGGTTGTTGGTGGTTTTCATAGAAGTGTTGTGGTTAAAGGACCACTTGGTTTTTTTACAACAAGGGTTCATATTTTAGATTGTAATTAAAATGAGTGTTAAAATGTTTTCATTTACTGCTTTCTATCGTTTTAGTGATTTTAATGATTTTGATTTCAGTGGGTGGGGGCATGCGTACAAGTGGCTAAATATGTATATTTAGACACAATAAGCCAGAGATTCCTTTATTACTATTTACAGTAACACTACCAGCCCCCATAAGTCCCATGCCCATGAAAGGTTACTTTTCATCTTGGGAATGGGCTAAAAAAAAGAAGACTTATAAGACTTAAACTTAATGGGCCCGATTCACCAAACTACTTACGAACGTTCTTACGAAGATATTTGTTCTTAGACCCTTTTAAGAAGTTTTTTAAGAAGATTTGGCATACACCAATGTTTTCTTAGCTGTGATTTGTTCTTATGTTAAGAAAAAATCTACGCATACTGTAGAGCACTCTTAGGGTGGCCTTTTAGTTCTTAAGTGTGACATGCTGTGCTAAAATAATGTATTCTTTGTTTCATAAATTCTACAGTTGTATAATAATATGATTTAAATAATCAAAATATTTGTATGATATCTTTAGAGCAGTGGTTCTCAAAGTGTGGTTTGAGGACCCCCAGGGGTCCTTTAGGAAGTTCCAAGGGGTCCACAGTAAAACAAGGAAGAGTTTTACCATTTTAACCCAGTTTTAAAATTTGTTTGAAAATAGCCGATCTACAAGCTCACAACCGAACGCATAACCATTACAGCCCAATTTGAGCTTGTAGATCGGATATTTTTTAAACACTTTGATAAATCTTGAAAAATCTTCCCAGGCAGAAAATATTTTCAGGTGGGGGTCTACAGAATGCATGTTAATTTGGGGGTCCTTGACATGAAAATGTTTAGAACCACTGGTTTACTTTTCAACAGGTCTGAAAATTTGCCCCCCACCCTCCCCTCGGCACAACCCTTCATCCCCCCCCCCCCCCACCATGCACACCACACCCCTACTTCCACCCCATTACATACCAAGCAGCTGCTAACTTAAAGCCCCTCTATACCCACCTACCAGCTTTCAGTAATAAAATGTTTTATATCCACAACTAATGCTATTTCCAAACATGAAATATGGATAACATTCTAATTTCAGCAAATTTACATTGATGTCTATAGTGAAATAATAAAAACAGTTGTGAAACAGTAGATGCATGGAAAGTAGATGCACTAGGTGTGTGACTGTGCGTGCGTGCGTGCGTGCGTGCGTGCGTGCGTGCGTGCGTGTGTGTGTGTGTGTGAGAGAGAGAGAGAGAGATGCCACAGTGGTCTTGATGCCCCTCCCTACTCTGCCCTCATGCAGATTCTCACCATTTCTTTCCTGTTTTTTTCACACACTCAGACTGCATCCTGTCTGTAGAACAGGACGTCGACGGTTTTGTGGTCACAGAGCTGAACTACAGGTCCTTATAAGAGCGTAGAATGCCGAAAAGGTGACAGACATAGACTTACTGACCTGAACTCAACTGAACGATAGGCTCATACAAGAGCATAGAAGGCTCAAAAGGTCATCTGCCAGGTGCAAAGGCCTCCTTCAAAACTGCCCTGAAAACTCACCTTTCAGGAGGCCAGAGGCGGAGGTAGACAGGCCAGAAGTGAGCCCCACCCCCTTGTTTCCCCTATCCTGTACATATAGTGTTTTTATAACTGTGATGATTTTTTGTATTGACTATACTTGTACTGTTCTCCATTATTGTCTAATAAAATATTCAATCAATCAATAGTCACCACAGAACTATGAGATACAATATATAAATAATTGCATCCGAAAAGTCTGTGCATGTCTGTCTGTCTGTCTCTCTCTCTCTCTCTCTCTCTCTCTCTCTCTCTCTCTCTGTCTCTCTGTCTCTATCTCTCTATCTTTCTCTCTGTCTCTGTCTCGCATGCACACACACATTCACCCTATACTCTGTGTGTGCGACACTCTCTGTTTCTCTCTGTCTCTCAGCGTGTGTCAGTGTCCACTACGGCTCTCTGGGTATTTGACTGTTTGACAGCCAGGCCACAATCCGAGCGCATAGTAAATACAGACAGTACTGTAGGCAGGTCCTCATGTAAAATATTCATCAGAACCGGAGGGCCCCAGGGCTGCTGCCTCAGCCCTCTGTTGTACAGTCTGTTCACTTTTGATTGTGTTGCCAGATGTGGCAATAATACCATCATCAAATTAGCAGATGATAGAATTAATATGATACCACTGTGATAGGATTAATATGATCCACTGTGATAGGATTAATGTCCAATGATGATGAGAGGGCCTATAAGAGGGACATAGAAGAACGAACTCTATGGTGCCAGAATAACAACCTCTCTCTAAATGTCAGAAAGACAGAAAAGCCTTGACTTTAGGAAGTCTAAAGTAAATCACATTCGCCTTTCCATCAATGTTTCATCTCTAGATATTGTTTTTTGTTATTTCTTTCTTCCTTTTTTTTAAAGATATGTTTTGGGGCTTTTATGACTTTCTTAAAATCTCCCAAACTTATTTTTTGTGGCACAGAATTTACTTTTATGATATTTTAGGATAGTATTTAGTTGAACGTCATGTGTGTGGTCAATTTACCATGACAGAGCCTAAAATATCACCACTTCGATAGTCCAAGGTCCCATTAGTTAGCGTTGGCAGGTTAGACTCAGACTAATGACACATGGACACAGCGCTACCTTCTACTTTGGTACAGATAATATTGTACTTTTACTCAAGTAAATATTTATGCACACAGACACAGCACGCACGCTACACACACTGAGCATAAACTGTAGATGACTTGAAAATTATGGAAATATGAATGCGACTCTGGCCCTAAGTAATGGAATGCGGACATACCACGACTGACGGCAAATAATTAAGTACCAGATTTTTTGCCAACTGTTAGCCTAACCCTAACCCTTTGGAGGCATGTGAGCAGTGCTAGCCAATCAACGATGCCTCCTAACTACCAAAGACCTAACATCTGGGGTGTGGGTGTGGAATTAGGGCTGTTAATAGGATAGTTGTGAACATTGTTTATAGTTGTGTACATTGTGTTTAGTGTACATTGTGTGTACATTGTGTTTATAGATACAGTAACTGACCTGGGTGTTTCTTCACCATGGGGGGTCTTCATCTGCAGCAGGCCGGTCTGAGATAAACATAAACATCAAGTGTTACTACAGTAACATAATGTTAATACTAGGGCATAGGACAAAACCCCCAAATGACTTAACTCTGGACTTCATTGAATAGCCTAAAGCAATCCTTCCTCCCTTAACACAATGCCTGCCAAGGGTTAAAAAGAAATCTATCTTAGTACTGCCCGGCTTTTTACAAAAAAAAAATTTGAAAATAAAAAAATAAATAAACATTTTTTGAAAAAAAATAAGCTCTCAGAAGATGTCCATTGCCCCCTTGCAGTTGGCAGAAACATATAATCAACCCCAAGAAAAATCTATTTTTAGATTAACACACACAAACAATTACAGCATGTGGATGGTGGCCATTTTGGCAGCCATCTTGAAGAAGGTGTGCAGAAAGCTGATTACATGAATAACATTTTTATATTTTTTTATCACCATCACAGGCTGCAGAGAGAGCAGTGAACCCATTGCTGTCTCATATATTAGTGAACAGTGACCCCCAGTGGCCAAAAATGGTAGAACGTACAGTAACGTGTGAGGCGGTAGATAGCTGGGCAAAATAGAACGTTTCAAAACGTGTAAGGCGGCAGATGAGTTTTAATAAGGCTTTTGTTTAGATACAAATATAGATTACACTGCAACCAGCATCGTTGAATACTAATAATCCTAGGATTTTTATTTTTATTTACTTTCGACTTTTTCTGGTGGGAGTCGACTTGTGTAATGAAGTCGACTGAGTCGACTTGTCGACTTTTTGGTTGATGCCCTGATTAATACACAAATAAACAAACTACAGTGACATAATGTAAACACTGACAGATAAAAACAACAACTAAACAGTGTGATGATTATAGTATGCTATTCACAGTATGATTGTTCATATGAGAGTTGAGTATGTACTCCTCTTCTATTGTCTCTCTGTTTGCAGTCAGGGTAATAATAATAATAATAATAATATAATAATAATAATAATAATACTTGTCTTCTTCTTGCGTTTCCCAGGTTTCTTCACAGTAGAATAGGTTCCATCTCCACTCTGACTGGGACCTGGCTCTGTCACATAAAAGCACTCAATATATGATGGATAAACTTAGTGTGTACTTTTAAACCACTGCTGAAGACATATGACAGGCTCTGAGAACCCCAAATGAAGTTCTTTAGACCTGCTTCAACACTGCAGTAGTCCTACAAGACAGCTGAGGTGAGAGGAGATCTGCTAATGAGGGTTATAATACCTGCAGGTGTCTTCACCATGGAGTAGATGGCTTGATCTGCAGGAGGCTGATCTAAAATAAACATAAATATCAGGTGTTACTGCAGTGACATCATGTAACTGACAGACAAAAGCAACACAACAGCTGTGTGTTCACAGTATGATTGTTATGTGAGAGTTGAGTCTCTATAAGACGCCCTAAGGGCGAGAAATGGGTCGTGTCTATCGTGTCACACACATGGGCTCCTGGGTGACAGCAGACTGCTGGGCGAGCGCTGGTGCTTTGGCATGGGATGAACTTTGACCAAAAAAATGCACAGACCTGATTGGTTGTTTAAGTTGGACAAAATGTGGCCATATTTTCCCAAATATGGACATGACTGTCATCGTCATAAACCACATGAGACTGACAAAAATATGTCCATATATGGCCCAGATATGGGCTTAATATTGATGACATCAGGGATCTCCATATATGGGCATAAAAGGGACAAGGACGTGTATTGATGACATCAGGGATCTCCAATTCTGTGGTGGCCATACAGTATGGAGCGTGACATGTGGTGTTGAGTCATCATTGTGTCAGAACAGGTCAGCTATAGACATTGAGGCGTGACGGACGGACTGACGCACAGGATCTGCAGGTTTTCATAGAAAATGTGACCTATGGTCGCAAATACTTTCTAGTGTCTCTGTCTGCAGTCACAGTAATAATAAACAATCTCATGGTAAACTGCGAATAATAATAATAATACCTCTCTTCTTCTTGGGTCTCTCTGGTTGCTTCACAGTCACAGTAGAATAGGTGACATCTCCACTCTGACTGGGACCAGGCTCTGTTGAACACAATAACATGTTTATCGATGCATGGAAGCGGGGAGAGAACCTGGAGTTAACACTTGTCAGTCAAACACACAAGCCATTGTGCCAATCTAGCGCTGAACATTCGTTGGCAGAGCTGTTGTATTTACTTAGGAAGTTATAGGAACCTACATGCATGCATGTACAAATGGGACCATTTAATTGTACACTCTCTGGGTTACACCCATGACTCTGTTGGCATGGCAGACTGTATGTTAGACTAACAAGTCAAAGCCTCGGGTTCGACTCCCGTTTAAGTGCATCGCCACATATCAAGGACCTCTTGGGGTCCCCGGACCCACTTTGAGAACCGAAGCTCTATAATATAAGTCTCATGGTAGCTTATATAAATATTTAAGATGATTTAGACGAACAGTTAAGTCATAGTTTAAAATTAAAACAAGTACTTTCTGCAGCCCTTAAAGTTCGCAAGTAGAGTTTAAGACTAAAATTAAAACAAGGGGTTTGTGTGGTCAGTTAGCCTACCAACAGCGCTTAAAGTTTGTTAATTTTCAGCATTGTTTTCTTCTTCCTTCTTGATGGGCCGAGTACAATCAATCACACAACAGTTGAAATTAATTTGCAAGCGCAGCTGCTGTGGGGATCAATCCATAGACCGGGCCCCAGAGCCACAACAGTACCTGATTAATTAACCCGCCTGAACCCTAACCCTAACCCTAACCACAACAGTACAATCACACAACAGTACAATCACACAACAGTACAATCACACAACAGTACAATCACACAACAGCGGAAATTAATTTGCGAGCGCAGCTGGTTGTCGGGACCCAGAGCCATTCAAGGAGAGTCGGTGGAAGAGTTGCATCATCTCCGTTCACATGGGGCCAGAGTTGGCAGAACTCGATAATACAAGGCTCTGGCCAGCCTAAGGGCATGCGTAGCCTGTTCTGAGAGAGGTGCTTACGAGCACGTTTGGAAAACCGCTTCGTTGATGTACAGGAGCCCTTCATAGTGTCCTACGAAGGGCTCTTATGACCACGGTACGACTGTGCTTTGGGAAAACCCGGCCAATGACAGTTGTTATCAAATTCTACTCAGTGGTCAGTTGAGATTGATTCAAAACTACTTGAGAAGCCAAGACAAGAGAACTGGACTGGCCATCAATGGAATTGACTGGCTGTCAATAGAAAGTGAACGGGCAAAGAAGTAGAAGCTTTATTTATCATTGTAACATTACGGTACAAGCACAGGCACAGTTACAATGTCAAAGATCAACTCATCTCCAAGTACAGTACAGGTACAGTACAGTACAGGTACAGACACGGTTACAGCGGAATTCGCTGTGCATTGAGGGTGCACGGACCGCCACAACACGGCTTCCACTGCATGGGAGGAGGCCTGACAAAACAGAGGGAGGGGAAGGGGGGCCGGGTGTGGGATCGAAGCCGGATGTGTGGGGGATGTGTGTGTATCTGTAATTCATGAGAAACCATGTTAGAACAACGTAGTCACTCGCTAGCTTTCGCCGTGGACTGAAGACTCACCTTTTCAGACTCCACCTAAACCCATAGCACTACTGAAACACTCAATGACCATACATGAAGCTAGTTAGCATTTGTTTTTTAGGTTTTTTAGAATCCTTTTTCTTTATGGATTATATTGTTGTTTTTTTTTAGATTGATATTCGAATGTATTTGTTATATTGTTGTTGATGTTCTGACATGTTATCTTGCTTATTATAGTGATGTATTAATCTGCTTATTGTAAATCGCTTTGGATTAAAAGCGAGAGAGATGCGACCACCTATGTCAAGAGCAAGAGTCAAAGAAACTGGACGTACAGAAGATAGTGTCATAGTGGATGATTTAGCAGAGAGCAAGGCTGGTGGAGTCCTCTTCAAACAGTGGTGAGTAGGCCTATAAACCAGGGGCGTCATTTGGGCCTCCAGGGTGTTGCCTTGGCAACACCCTAGCTTTTTCATAAAAAAATATAATTTTGTCAATTATGCATTTTCTCTCCACCACAAACGTTTACAGGACAGTACATAATGAATTAGCCTATCCTCTGTGTAGAAATCCATGTTGCACTGCATCTCTACCTTGATTATCCTAAATTGAAGCAAGTTTGTAGGGTCTACTCTGTAGATTGGCTATTTTTGGTGCTCAATGTCTGAGCGCGCACACATGTGCATTCAATGAGCCTAATCGCACAGACGCTCGCTCGCTCGCTCTCTCTCTCTCTCTCTCTCTCTCTCTCTCTCTCTCTCACTTGTTTTGACAGTGTTTAGTCTTTCAATTAATTATTTCATACCTACCTAACCTGTGGAGTAGTGTTTCTAGTTAATAATAATAATAATAAACGCCTGTAAAACCTTTTGTAGTGTGTGTGTGTGTGTGTGTGTGTGTGTGTGTGTGTGTGTGTGTGTGTGTGTGTGTGTGTGTGTGTGAATAGTAACAGCTATCTGCAGCTCCTTGTTAGACTGTTGTGTGGGGAATAAACACCCGAAATTGATATGAAAAGCACCCAAAAAACTGATAAAACCCGAAAGATTTTGCACGGGTGGACACACTTAATTCCCTGCAACACCCTAGATATTGGTCAAATTACGCCTCAGCTATAAGCAATATGATATTCCATACTTGTTGTAGGCTACTAGAGCTCATGGGCCGCTGTGCCAGTGTAAGCAGTTCACCAATCTAACTGTTGATATTTTAATACTGTGAGAGTTGCTCATTGGTGCTGCTGTTATGAAGTGGTGTCCAAGTTGTCATGGTCGCTGTCCGCGATGGTGGTGCTGAACTCTTACAAAATGCTGTGAATTTGTGTGACAAAAATGTAGTCATTGCTTGTAAGCGCCGCAGTTGCGTGCATGTTTGTTGTAAGGTGACTCAATAGAAGGTAAATGTAACTTCAAGCTTTCATGTATTAACCCATTTAGGCAGATGTCCGATTTGAAAAAGACACCTGTAAGGTTTTTCTGGAAAACATATTACTCAGCCTCTGTAACAGCTAGAAACAGAATTCAACAAATATGTGATAGCTTACACCTTTGGCTTTCATAGAACACTTTCAGAAAACTTCTAATATTATTCAAAAATAATTTTGTCTGGAGGGACTGATCATTGTGACTTGACTACCGGCCCGGGTTTTGAGTTGTTCCGCTACTGGTTTGAACTTCCAGACATTAAAGAGTTAACATGATGAGTTGTGCACAAACCATGTTTTTCTCACACAGTAAAACCACATCATCTTTGCACAATGCAACTCCTACGTACCCACAATGCAACACCTACGTAGAACAGGAAGCCGATTGGTAGCAGACCAGCAGTCAACTTAACCTTAACTCTATCCCACAATGCAACACTGCGTAGAGTGCGGTCAACTTACTGGCAGTAAGAGCTGCTTCTCAGAAACACTTGAACATCTGTGGTCAAATATAGTTTCAATACTTAGAAATATGGGTGGCGGGGGGGCTGCATGTCCTGGGTGCCAGTTAGAGACAACATGTTGTTTACTCTAACTGACAGACTTAGAAAAACCACTATGTTTCAACCACACACGCAACACAGCTCGGCTGCACGAGGGTGCATGAGGGCCTGAGAGGTCGTTGCACCCTCACACGGACCACCTCACACGCTTTTTATATATAATATATATATTTTAAGGTTGTCAATCGATTGAAATATTTAATCAGATTAATAGCATGGTTGTCCGTAGTTAATCGCAATTAATTGCAAATTAATTGCAAATTAATCACACATTTTGTATCTGTTCTAAATCTACCTTAAACAATAATACTCATATCATGGGAGTAGACAAACATGCTGCAAATGCAGCATGTTTCTTATTATTGGAATAATGACAATAATGTCCAGAATCTTCAAGTAGGCCTAACAAACATACAACAACTTATATCTGATCCATTAGGGCAGATTAATAGTGAAAGGACCACCTCTTATCTGCCAATAGATTTAGGTGAGGTTCTGGATGCCTGAAGAAGGACTATGACCAAAAGCTTGCACTTTATTTAACTGAAAATAAAGAACTTGATTTTGCACAGTTGAGTGTGCGGAGGCTCATTTAATAGGACAGATTTAAAATAAAGACACGTTTATACTTGGCATTTAATCACTCAAACCACAGAATCCCTATTCTAAGGGGATATTCACCAAAAGTAGCCGATCTACAAGCTCACCACAAAATGCGTTGTGAGCTTGTAGATCGGCTATTTTTGGTGAAGAGAGTTGGCGTATGGAAAAATAACTCAAGTACAGTGCAACTCTGATGTGTTTTACAGTGATGTTACTAGGTTTTCAATGTAATGGGTCCCGGGACCCACAGGTGGTCATTCAAATGGGTCCCAGAAAAGTTTTATGAGTCCTCAATAGATACAATGTTTTCGAGCGCTGTGAGCTTGTAGATCGGCTATTTTCAAAATGTTTGCCTATTTCTTATATTTATTTTACAATTTGGCTAATGTTTGAACTTAGAACTACTAAAACAACTAAAACACTTGCCCCTAATGAATTCGGGCACGCAAAATGGCGTCGGACTTCGGTGGAATCAAAACATTGACGTTTCTATCGCCTGTTTAAGACTTTCTACGTGGATTTTATTTGTGTTAACGTAGGGTAAAGTAGGATGCTTTCACCCATGAACAATGGTGGTGTCTGTGGAATTTTAAAATGGTTTTCTTTTATTTTAACATGGACTCCAATGGAGGCGCATCCCCGGGACCCCAGGACCATGACATGAATGAGTCCCTGGGTGACTTGAATGAGTTTTTGATGCGGGATGCGCACGTAATGACATCACTGAGTTTTACAAAGCAAGCATAGAGGCATTAGAGGGTCTAAAGTGGTTTAACTGAAGTAATATTGATACATTCTAAGTATTATCAAAGTATAAAAGAGACACTGTGGTGGCTCGTTGGAGGAGATGTGTGGCACAAGTTTGCTGGCCGCTGTAAACTATTAATTTTGCGAATGTCTGTCCATCTGACCGTCTGTCTGCATGCTGACATCACTGATACTAAACAGTTTGGCCACCATGGTAACAGCCACATGCTGAAACAATGCCCAAATTTGGAGATGATGTCCGCTGTTTGTCCGCTGTTTATCTGCACGTCATACTCTGACATCATAGTTTTTTTAACCTGGGAGGCTGGTTGCACCTCCCATTCCCCGCATCAGTGAAACTGGTGTTACCGCTTTTTTGGACATAAAAAATAATAATATATGGTCATCCCACATCACACACACAGCAGCAGCTAGACTGACTGATGTTATGAACAGGATCGAAGCACAAATATAGAATGGGGTCCCACTGATTCAGTCTCACTGAGTTTATGATGCACAATGACTTTTCTCTGATTTCTCTGTTGTGTCTCCATTACACAATAGCTAAAAAAAAGTATTATCTGCTTAAAATGTAGGCTACATGTTTCTTAACATGCCGATTGTTTATACATCTATAAAACATTTGAATTTGATTTCTTTTTTGGCCACTGAACAGGAGGGTTGAGTTAGCTGGTGTGTACAGTGCAGAGACATTGTTTATTTAATGTGTCACATATTAAACCTGCTATGTGTATTTGGTTTGTGTTTTTAGTTTAGCTTTATTTTCAAAATAATAGCTTTTTAATCACCTAATTCACGGTGTGAAATGTGTGGACGGCCACCTACTGTAACTTAATCCACAGCCTGCACTTTTCCAAGGCAGATTTTCGGAAAAGAAATGCTCCCTTCAAACGTTCTGGGTACGTAGAACCACTTGCAGGTTATTGTGATATACAGTAAATGTTCTTGATATTAATATCTCTAATCATCATCTGAAATAAGGCTAAATGACAGGGGATCCAATGGGAGGAGGGGCCAACTGATCAGAGGATCACAGTTAGGGGGAGGGGCTTAGCAACATTTCTATTGTTGTGACCAAAGGTCGCAGTTTAGTATGTGAAACAGCACATGCTGACTCTGTCTGTCTGGACGTCTACAACTTTTTTACGGTTTATGGGTTTTCCGCTCTGACATCACTGTGATGTCATGGGAACCACTCTAACAGAATGGGTTTGCCGCTCTGACATCACGCTCTGACATCACTGTGATGTCATGGGAACCACTCTAACAGAATGGGTTTGCCGCTCTGACATCACACTCTGACATCACTGTGATGTCAGGGGAACCACAACAGAATCCCTTTTATGCCAATGTATGGAGTTCTCTGATGTCATCAATATTAAGCCTATATCTAACAGGACTTCATATGGGAACACCCATATATGGAGGCCACATCGGCCACATTCCAAACTAAAACAAAATCCATATGACCAAGACAGATGACCAAGACAGCCCATATCTGTGTGGCTGGTTCTACAGACAGGGATCTCCATGTATGGGCATAACAGGGATCGTATGTATGATGTCAGATGTCATAGACGTCATAGGACTTTGACATAACGAATAACTGAGTAAGCATGTTTGGGCTCTCACAGCATATCTCCATATACAGTACATGGATCTCCATATATGGGTACCAGGGGTCTCCATATATGTGTAACTGGTCCGATATACATCACTGGCCAGATGCCAAGACATGGAGCAACTTAACCCTTTAGGGTGAGGTTGCTTGTCGCCCTGAGGCGTCTTACTAGTGTACACTGTGTGTATATAGTTGTGTACATTGTGTATATAGATACAGTAACTAACCTTCAGGTGTCTTCACCATGGAGTAGATGGCTTGATCTGCAGGAGGCTGATCTGAAATAAACATAAACATCAAGTGTTACTATAGTGAAATAAACATAACACACATTAAGTGTTGTGACGGCCAGAGTAATAAATGGTAAATGGTGCATTTATATAGCACTTTTATCCAAGGCGCTTTACATAGATTGTGCATTACATTCACCCATTCACGCACACATTCATACACCGGTGGTGGAGGAAACCATGCAAGGCACCAACCTGCTCACCGTGAGCAACTAGGGGTTCAGAGTCTTGCTCAAGGACTCTTCGACATTACCTCAGGGGGAGCCCGGATTCGAACTGGGAACTCTTCGTGCTCTAATAACGGTTTCTCTACCCCTGAGCTATGCCGCCCCTAATAAATGACTAATTGACAAGCATCACCAAATTAACGAGGAATGCCAATCTCGCAGCAGCAGTGGCATATTATACAATTATGGTATTCTGTTGTCTTGTGTGAGATATTAGTTGTATTGCTTATTAAAATAATAATAACGCTAGTTTTTGGATAGGAGATACAAGACATAATGTTACAATATGTAAAAAAATAAATAAAAAAAAGAATACAGATAAAATCTTCTCCCTGTGATTGTGTTATATTGCTTATGCCAAGAACAGGCCCTGAGTAGTATGATTGTTTATGTGAAAGTTGTGTATGTACTCTTGTGTCTCTTCTAGAGTATCTCTGTCTGCAGTCACAATAATAATAATAAGGGTAGTAATAAGGGTAATAATAATACCTCTCTTCTTCTTGGGTCTCTCAGGTTGCTTCACAGTCACAGTAGAATAGGTGACATCTCCACTCTGACTGGGACCAGGCTCTGTTACATGAACACAATAACACTGATATCACTGATTATTGCACGGCTTGTTTGAATGCTTGATTCTGATTGGTCAATTGCTGAAATCAGAGGTCTGATATTTCTGGATAACATCACGTCGCCCCAAACCAAAGATTAGTGTCACAGTCACAGACTTTGCCTGTCTTGTCTAGGTCTTTTATTTCTGTTATGTAATTTTTTCTAGTTTTCATGGTTCTATGTTCTTGTGTTCCCCAGCTGTATCTCATGTATAATCAATCCTCATTTGTTTATTAGTCTTGTTCCTGTCAGTCCTTGTCCAGTCATAAAAATATCTCCCCCCCCCCCCCCTCCCTTCTTCAAAGAGTTAATAAGTAATATGTTTCTTGTCCTTAAAGAGTGTCAATTCATGGGTTTCAAATGTAGTCCTCCCAAAACATGTTCACATGCTTGTTGGAAAACAAAACAGTCTGTGGATCTTCAACGATAAGTAAAAAGGCTTGAAATCGCCTGCAAAGGGAGACTAGACGACTGACAGTTAAAGAGCATGGTGAGGCTGCAGCAGAGGACGGAGACATTAAAACCACACTACAAAACCTAAGTAGGTGAACAGGAAGCTGAGTTGCCCAAGAGCCTGTTCTCAGAAAACACTTGAACATCTGTGGTTAACATGAGTTAACATAGTCTCTGTATGTTGCTGTATGTTCTGTGTGAGTGGGGTGGGTGTGGGGGGGTTGGTGGCTGGGGGTGGCTGCAGTAGGATGAGCACCCTTGAAGTGATGCCAAGAGATACAGTAAAAGACATATAACCCTTCCATGGAGAAAGATTATGTGTGTCTCTTTATATTGGTAACAAGTGTGTGTTTTCACAAACTGCTCTGCCAAAACACAATAGGCTCTGAGCAGCCTGACTGCGCGTCGCAGGTTCGAGTCCCAACGACCTTTGCTGCACGTCTCTCCCCATCTCTCTTTCTCCCTGTTTCCTGTTCATCTCTACTGTATGCTATCAATTAAAGGCAGAAATGTCTTGAAATCAATTATATATGTTGGGATGGTGGCATAATTCCCGGAGGCCTAGTTTCAGACTTTAGGTTTAGGGTGTCACCTCACTGCACCCATGGGTGTCTCCTCTACACTGTAACTGACCTGCAGGGGTCTTCACCATGGAGTAGATGGCCTGATCTGCAGGAGGCTGATCTGAAATAAACAAATACAACATCAAATGTTACAGTACTACAGTGACATAATGATAACACACACACACACAGGCCTACAAACTCCCTATAGTGCTGATCAAAGCACAAGTCATGTCCATTTGGAGTGTTAAAGTCAGGGGTGTTTACACCAAATTCTGGGCCCTGAGTACCAGGATTCACTGCGGGCCCCCCATGAATGTTCTTCATAGGGGGAGGGGGTTTAACCCATTTAGACTGGGAACGCATTATTATGCATTATTGTGTGCTTCAACTATTGAAAAATAGCAGATAAAAAAGCTCACAATGCGGCACTCGCCCTTGAAAAATAGTGAAATGTTTTCCTTCAGAGTTAGAGAGAGTCCTTCAGAGAGTGAAAAAGCACACAGCTGCCTCTTAACTGGTGGTTGGTAAATAAGCCACACTGAGTGCACTCTACAACCTCACCACCCACTGCACTCACTACACTGAGGTACACACACACACACACACACACACACACACACACACACACACACACACACACACACACACACACGTACGTACCTCTCTGCTGGTGTCTCTCAGGCTGCTTCACAGTCACAGTAGAATACGTCACATCTCCACTCTGATTGGCTGGTCTGGAGCCTGATAATGCAGTAACTAGTAATGTAGTTATTTTTATAACACAGTAATGTAACTAAGTAAGTAACTAACCTGTAGTAAAGTAACTAAGTAAGAAACTAACCTATAGTAAAGTAACTAAGTAAGTAACTAACCTATAGTAAAGTAACTAAGTAAGTAACTAACCTATAGTAAAGTAACTAAGTAAATAACTAACCTATAGTAAAGTAACTAAGTAAGTAAGTAACTAACCTATAGTAAAGTAACTAAGTAAATAACTATCCTATAGTAAAGTAACTAAGTAAATAACTATCCTATAGTAAAGTAACTAACCTATAGTAAAGTAAGTTGTCAACACTGACCTGTGTTGACGTTGACCTTGGAGTAGATGTCTTCTCCTGCAGAGCTCTGGTCTGGAAAACATCAACCACACATTTACATGATCTATAAAACATATAGAACATGGTATATAATGATTTACATGATCTATAGAACATATAGAACATGGTCTACAATGATTTACATGATCTATAGAACATATAGAACATGGTCTACAATGATTTACATGATCTATAGAACATATAGAACATGGTATATAATGATTTACATGATCTATAGAACATATAGAACATGGTATATAATGATTTAGATTTTAGATCATGGGTATTCAACAGGCGGCCTGCGGGCCAAAAACTATAATCCAAAATTGGTTATGTGATATATGGAATGTAAGCTTACCTAGTAATCACAGTAATCCTCAATCAAAGAGGGCAATTATGTGTATGCAGTGTCAAATAGGTCAACATCTATTCTAAAATAGCATCAAAGCCAAGTGGTTGGCCATCACTACTAGGTTCTAAACAAGGAAGCATGTTTACAGTTGCACAGAAATTAATCACATTTACATGAAAAGTAAAGTATTCTACTTTGCAATGTAATTACATTAACGTTGTGAAAATGTGGTTGGTCCATTAGTCTGGCCCCCGGCCCCTTGGGTTTTAGTTGAATACCCCTGATTTAGATGATCTACACATCCAGCACAGTGACATCACTGATATTTACTGTTTCAGATGAAGTGTGAGTGAGCTCAGTGTTGTGTTACTGTACCTCTGTTCTCCCTGGTGTAGAATTATAAACATGTATTAATATATATATATATATATATTAGGGCTGGGGATCGATTAAAATATTTAATCAAATTAATCGCACGATTGTCCATAATTAATCACGATTAATCGCAAACTAATCGCATATTTTTTATCTGTTCTAAAACTACCTTATTCAAATTCTATATGACAAATAGGCTTATTGTCCAGAATCTTCGAGAAAATGTTTCCATTAGGACAGATTTAAATTAACTTTTATACTTTAATCACTTTAACCACAGCATCCCTATTCTGGGGGGAACATTCACCAAAAATAGCCGATCTACAAGCTCACAATAAGATGCGTTGTGAGCTTGTAATCTTTTATTTTGTGAAGAGTTTGTGTATGGAAAAATTACTCAAGTACAGTGCAGCGTTTTACAAAGCATAAAGGCTCTAGGTTTAACTGAAGTAATATTGATAGGCTACATTTTAAATATTATCAAAGTATTCTGAGGCAAAATATGTGTTTCCATTAGGACAGATTAGAAATAAATTAACTTTTATACTTGGATTTAAATCACTTTAACCACAGCATCCCTATTCTGGGGGGAACATTCACCAAAAATAGCCGATCTACAAGCTTCACAATAAGATGCGTTGTGAGCTTGTAATCTTTTATTTTGTGAAGAGTTTGTGTATGGAAAAATTACTCAAGTACAGTGCAGCGTTTTACAAAGCATAGAGGCTCTAGGTTTAACTGAAGTAATATTGATAGGCTACATTTTAAATAGTATCAAAGTATTCTGAGGCACCCTGGACTGGTGTTACGATTATGGCACCCCTAGTTCACTTTGATAAACCCTGTTATTATGTAGACACTGTGATGGCTCGTTGGTAGCCTTAGATTAACAATACATTAACATTAACGTGACGACGCCACAAATTGCGGAGGTATTGCTAGGAGATTATAGGCTGGCTCGCTGAAGATGTGTGGCACAAGGCATTATGCCCATCCAGTTTCCTGGCCCCTGCGATCATGTTGTGTGCACTGTCGGTGATCAGCAGTTTGCTGACTTTATTTTCAATGATACACTCTCCGGCTACTCGCATGGCAGAGGCTTTGGGGCAGACAAGCACAGACAAGTTCCAGGGCTAGTAGGCTAGTAGGCTACGTAACGTCTTCATAACAGTCAGCGCATGCAACAGAAGCCTCCACTCCCCGTCAAAATAATGCGCTGTGTTCTCGAGGAAACTGTGATTACTGAGTGAAGTCAAATAGTCTCCAATGAGTGCAACCGTGGTTGTCTGTCTGCCCCTGCCTGTGACTGCACCGGGTGGCAAAAATCACCGCGTTAATCGCGCGTTAAAAATATTATCGCCGATAAAAGGATTTTGCGTTAATTAGTTAATATTGCGTTAACTTCTCCACCCTTAATATATATATATATATATATATATATATATATATATATATATATATATATATAGTCGCAGCCCCTCCGCCATATATAACCATATATATATATATATATATATATATATATATATATATATATGGTTATATATGGCGGAGAGAGTAGCAGCCCCAGCCTGAAGCCTCAGAGGTGGAGGTGAATCGAACCTCCCCACCCAGCTTCGAACCCGGGCCTCCTACGCGAAAGTCCAATATCTTAACCATCGCTCCAAAGGGATATCCCTATGGAATAAGGGCAGATACTAGAGTTTGTATCTGCCCTCATTCCATAGGGATATCCCTTTGGAGCGATGGTTAAGATATTGGACTTTCGCGTAGGAGGCCCGGGTTCGTAGGAGGCCCGGGTGGGGAGGTTCGGATCACCTCCGTTACATATATAGATGTTTATAGATATAGATATAAATGTGAGTATACAGTGAGTGTACCTCTGTTCATCCTGCGTTGAGCTGGCTTTTTGATTCTCACATCAGCATACGTCACCTCTTCACTCTGTGCTGGTCTACAGCCTGCAACACACACAGCTTGTGAACAGATTAACATATAGTACTGTAGCACCACAATACTATGAGAAAAGGTTTCTAAATGCATCCTAGAGTCCTTATTCTGAGGGCTTGTGGATCTGCTGTGCAAAGACATGTGGTGTAGAGGGATAAAAGGAGGGGGCCTGGTATAGAGCCCTGAGTGACACCGGACCATAAGGATGTAGGCTTTAAGTGCTTAAGTTTCAGTTGTTTAATGTGTGTGTGTGTGTGTGTGTGTGTGTGTGTGTGTGTGTGTGTGTGTGTGTGTGTGTGTGTGTGTGTGTGTGTGTGTGTGTGTGTGTGTGTGCGTGTGTGCGCGTGTGTGTGTGCGCACGTGTGCGTGCGTGCGTGCGTGCGTGTGTGCGTGCATACCTCTATATTTCCTCCACAGAAACAGAAACAGAGCCAGGATCAGCAGAAGGATGAGGGTACAGACCCCAGACACCACCAGAGAGATGAAATATGCAGGAACAGGGGGAGAAGGAGGGTCCTCCTTAGTGTTGGTTGGAGAATCTGAAATACAACAAAACACATGTTCCTCTTAAACTCACTTTTATAAAGCTGTGAATCACTTTAAATGAATGTCAATCATTTGAATTAATATATATTAATTCAATTAATATATATTAATTCAAATGTTTCTAACCCACAAGACGATGGGTTAGAAAACCACAAGACGATGGGTTAGAAACCCATCGTCTTGTGACATCATCGATTGGGAATCCAAGCTAATAGAAAATGCAGGCTTTCTATTCCTGAAATGTTATTTTTCAAAAATATTGACCAATTATTTTTTGGGGAAAATTATGATGTCCCAAGACTATGGATTTCTGAACCTCCCACAGCTCTCCTAAGAGATTTCGACCGAGTAGAAAAAAAATCTGCTATTTTATTATGAACATTAGTGAGGACCTATTATATGAAGATGGGTTGAAAAGTGGCAAAGTTCTCCTTTAAGCTTTAATGATATCTATTAGGAAGGCCACTTAACAAAAGGCCCTTTTGGGTTTGTTTGGCCTTTCCTGTGTTTTATCTAGCATGTTTAGGTTTAGATTGTTGTTTCTTTCCATTTAAAAGTGTTGTTCTTTTCACATTTATGTTTTTATTATACATATAAAAAACTCTGTTAAAACTAAACTTAACAGTGGTTTTCATTTTCCAAACACTGTTTTATCTACTCATGGTGATAATGTTCACATAATCTGACACAGACTCACTTGTCTCCATCCAGATCTCTGGAGACTGTCCAAGGCCAGAGATGTTACACTTGTAGAATCCTTCATCAGCCTTGGAGACATGGAGGATGGTCATCTGTCCTGTAGACTCTGACCTGAAGAGGGAGCCGTTTCTATAGAAGACAGCTGGGAGGTCAGAGGATGGTTTCTTTGCTGTCTTGTCTTTGTACAGGCAGCGGAACGTGGCTTCATCTCCCTCTGGCACAGGAAGTACAGGACTCTGTAGGATCACATCTAGAACGAACAACATGTTGACTTATGAACATTTCAAGCTGTTATTTAGATAACAACTGTAGTCTTCATTTAGTTCATTATCCAAAATCAATCACATCTATCTAATATCAATCTATTAGCATAGGGTGAAGATATATAATAACAGAGGTACATTATGTGTCTGAATGTGTTATTACACAATGACCTCCAGTGTGATACTGATGTAATAACAGTTCTACTGTAAATACAATGTCAATCATCCAGAAGCACCATTTAATCATTGTTGACAGTAGAACACCCTTCCGGCCATTAGAAGCAAAAGACGCCACCAACAAGCGGGTTTCATGCCAAACCGCTCAACAACAGATCAGATCTCTGCCCTCCGCCTCGTCATTGAGAAGGTATATGTCATATGAGTTCCGTCAAGACAGACACCTCTACATAGCCTTTCTCGATCTCAAGGCCGCCTTCGACACCGTGGATCACGCTTCCCTCTGGAAGATCCTCACCATCCTCGGAGTCCCAAGAAAGATCACCACCCTCTTTCAAAAACTCTACAGTGATGCTGAAAGCTGCGTGCGTGTCGATGCAAGAACTCTACCTGGTTCTCAATCAATAGCGGAGTAAGACAGGGTTGCGTAGCTGCACCAGACCTATTTAACTGTATCATCGACCATCTGATGGAACAGACTTGTGCACGTGTTCCCGGGGTTAAACTGGGTAGTTACCCCCTCACAGACTTGGAATACGCTGATGACACCACACTATTCTGCTCCACTCCTGATCAGTTAAAAGAAGCCTTGGAAATCTACCAAGAGGAATCCAACAAACTGGGTCTGAAGGTCAGCTGGGCCAAAACAAAGCTGATGCACATCGGTGGCGCAGCCCCCCCACCGTTGCATATCAGTGGAGAGGAAGTAGAGTTTGTTACTTCCTTTAACTACCTCGGGTCCATCATAACTAATAACAACATACAACATATCACCAGAAATAAACCGGAGACGTGCCTTGGCAGCCAGTGCAATGAAAACACTCTGGAAGCCGTTGTGGAGACACCACTCCATCTCAAGAGAGACCAAATTAAGGATTTACAACACCTCAGTCCTCTCCATCCTCCTTTATGGAGCAGAAACCTGGCCTCTCAATAAGACCCTGGCTGCCAGAATAGATGGCTTTGATACCAGAGTGTCTCCAACATTACGCTGAGGGAACGCACCCAACAGCCCCCCGCGTCCCGTCTGGCAGCACAGCACCGGATGCGATGGTACGGCCACGTCAAAAGACTCCCTCCTGATCACCCTACTCACGCTATCCTCCACTTCCAACCAAAAGACGCTGGCTGGAAACGCCCCCGCGGTGCCCCCCGCACGCGATGGATTGATGCCGTCACCAGGGACCTACACCAAATGGGCCTGTCGCTGGATGAAGCCGAGTCCCTAGCACAGGACCGACCCAAATGGAGAAGATTGGTGAAGCTGATTGGCTCTACGCATGACGTCGCCCCCGACGCCGAGCAAGAGAACTGATGATGAGAACACCTTAGGGCTGTGGTTTTGGTACTTTTTTACAGTTTTTCATTTATTATATCTCCAGTGTTTTTACTGCACTGTTGGATTTATGCAACAAAACACAGCATTGTATCACTTAAACGTGTAATTATATGTATTGTACCAGAGATGTGAATGTGGATGGACCGGCTGACTTCTGCCGTGGACTGACACCAGTAAACACCAGTGTCGTCAGGATACGGAGTGAAGGTACAGGAAACTCCTGCACAATCACAATGAAAAGAAATAAGGTTTTCAGTTAAAAGTTATTTCATATCAAATCACACCAAATCAAACTAAAACTACAAAAAAGGTGTCCACCAGGTCAGGTAGGTTATTGTGGGCCAGCTATGTTCGTAATTCAGTCATGACTATAGACACAATGTCTATCTATTTGTGTGATATTTGAACAAAATGTGTATGTAGTGGGTTGAGCATTTTATCATGTCATGTGACCCCCTAATTAATCAATATTCAGGACAGCTGAGGCACCTGGCTGCTGGCTGTATAAAGGGGAGCCACACCCGCTATCAGTGTGGCTGGCTGGCTTGTTGTGTTCGCCTGGTGGCGTGTTGGGTTGTAGGTGCAAGATGTCTTTGACGGTATGCAGTGTGCAAGGTCTTCACCTTTTTGTAAAGTTATCAGCAAAATCTGAGTGTTTCTTAATCTTGCAGGCATCCGACAGTGGGAATCCCTTCCTGGGTTGGCTGCTTTCCCCCCATCTGTCTCTTCACAGCTTCACATGCTTGCATGTGGATCTGCTGGTTTCTTATAGCTCCAAGCTCCTGTTTCAGTTGTATGCGGCCCGTGGACCAGTTGGGAGCGCTGATTGCGTGGCTTCCCACGCCATAGCCTCATATGCTCGCATGTGGTGCTTTTCAGTTCCAGTTGGTTCAGTGCAGTGCGGCTTCATGGGATAGAGTGCTGGGCTTTTCTCAATCTGAGGTAAAGGGCTGCCTATGATGTATTTATAGTATTACTTTATGGTTTTAATTTGTATTGTTATTAATATTGTCTTTCCTCTAAATAGGAGGAACTCTGTTTTGCCTCTGCTGTTTTTGTCCTCTTTATTGTTTTGTTTGTTTAGATTTATGTTTTAAGTTTGTTTCGTAAACCAGCTGATTATTTTAGTTAAATCATATAACTAACGGATACATTTTGGCTCCGGCCATGCCAGTGGGTCAGTAGTCTGACAGGGGGTGCAGGTCACAGGAGGTGTATAGGCTGTATTTGGGGTTGTGCTTAGCTATAGTGCATGATAATTAGCTGCTGCATGCTTTATTATACAGTTTTTATTATGAGTGTTTGACCGTGTGTTTCTCTTGCAGTGAAGTGTGTGTGCTCTGCCATGTGTGCGCTCTTTGGTGGCGGTTTAGACTTTCCCCCTCACTCCTTCACCCCTTGCCTCCCTCCTGTATGCAGGACGCATACAGCCACCCCTGGCTACTAGGTATAGTGTCATGTGAAGCCTGTTTGATAAGGATATCTTATAATGAGTTTTAAATAGTCTTTTGTAATTGATGATAACTAAATATATTTCTACTCCATCTTTGCAGTTTGACGTTATACTTTGAGTATGTGAATTACAAATAAAACAAATGTTCTCTTTTTAAACTGGAACCACACGTCTCTGCTCCCATTTCATTATTATCAAACCTGTTGCTGGGTATTCAATGTACATTGTGCAGTTTAAGATATTCTCTGGGTGAAATTCCCAGAGTGGCGTTGTCTGGTTGCCTGTTTCCGGGCCTAAGTGCCCTGGTCACATGTACGAGACAAAAATGTGTTTTGCAAAAATTCGTAGCGCTATAATAGGCCAATGTGAGGGTGGCATTTCTTCCTTTGTCTAGCGTGCGTGCAAGTTTCACAGCAATCGGGCGCTGCGTTCATGATTTGAGGCATTTTGTTAAAAACGAGATGCTCCTGCAAACTCTTTAGATAACAGTACCAATCTTAGCCAATAAGAATGGAATATGAAAAGTCAAACGGATCCTTCTTGGTAACATGGCTTTTGAGATAATGTGTACATATTTGTGTGATGTTTGGATAAAGTCTGTGGGACACAAATCGGCCTGCTGGTGGCGCTATAACAGGACAACTGCTCTGGAAAGAGCCACCAACTGGCTTTCAGGGAGAATTAATGACATTTGCTTGAGTTGTCAGAAGTTTTCTCTTCCCAGTGTGAGGGTTAGGGTTATCCCTCCTGAACCAAACTGTTCTGTTGCAGCTACTGTACCTACTGTATGTGATATACTGTATCCTCCCTGAATGGCATCACGGCCCATGTGTATACATTTAGATATGTGTCAGATTGTCTTATGAAGGAAAGCAATTCACACCTGAATTTAGTTTCAGTGTCAATGCCTTGATTTGTTTGTCATTCAGTTGGTGCTGCGTCCTAGATAGTATATATACATCTATTTAAACCCTCTTTATTACCATTTAATTCTTGACAGTACTTTACAAGTACAACTGATTCACTCTAGTGTTCCATGTTAGTTTTTGAAGGTAGTCTGTAGCTGAAAGACTTTAGCCTTACTTTAGTAAAAGAACAGTTTAGCCTCTTGTGGGCGTTTTGACTTTTTGGATTTAAATTCCTACCTTCAGTGTTTCCCCAGTCACTGTCACAGGTTCCATCAGTGTTCTTACTGCCATTTCTCCTCACAGTCCATCCCTCTACAGCCTGCTGGTCTTCCTTACAGCTCAGTGAGATGTGGTCATTTGGAAGGAAGTGAGATCTGTCAGGACTGACTTTCAGAGACACTGGAAGGAAGGAAAGAAAGAAAGAAAGAAAGAAAACAATACATTAGTTAAATGAACAGATATATTGAGGATGTATACTCAATCTTTTTCATGTGTTTTATGTGCTGATCAACTTTAGTTTTGTGGTACATAAGATTGTGTGTGTGTGTGTGTGTGTGTGTTTGCGTGTGTGTGTGTGTGTGTGTGTGGCTGTTATTTATACAAAGGGATGTACATACATAGCACGCCATGATAGAATAGTGGAGGACCATAGCAAAGGACTGTATCAAAGTGTCATGCATCCTCAGTGAGAATGTACAAACATTCCTGAGTCATTCCATCCATGTTTTGTCTCTGAAGTTAACCCAGACATCTTTGACTGCTAAATACACCAGGGGCTCTATCTGATCTATAAGCTCACAACGTGTCAATGTAGATTGGCCATTTGAAGTATTTTTAAATGTTTTTCAAAATAGTAAAAAGGCAAAGACGTTTAGGGATAAGGGGTAAGGCTTGGACGAAAACATAATCGCAGATGTTTTTGTGGTTGATGAAGAGTCTGTAATAGAGATAGCCTTCACCTTTGACCTTAGCTTGAGGAAGCCGTTTTGACCAAGGTCATTAAATACCAACCACTGCTACATATCATCTCAGACCTGTGCTATGACGTAGGTGCAGACTATTTGTGTTTATATGTGGCCTAGGACATTATACCTGTAGCTATTAATAATGTATTGTATTCTACCGATTTGTGTATGGATGGTTTTTTACAGCCTGCTCAGGGACTACAGGTGAAAATTAGCTCATGGCTAACTCTGGCTCATTTACATTGAAGTGAAAACTGACATGTTGATTAATGTGCTTTGTCCCAGATAGATAGATAGATAGATAGATAGATAGATGCATACATACATAAATAAATGCACAGACTGGTTGTCAGAGGGTTTCAACAACTTGGGATGTCCAAAAACGAGGCAAAAAGGCTGGCAAAGTATTGTTCTATCTCTGCTATAGGCTAATTGGGAGTCACCACATGGTGGAGGCATTGTCACTTATACCCTTAAGGAGAACACACACCGGCTGTGGTGGCAACGCTGGAAATAGAACAGTGGCGTACCGGAGCGGCGGGCGAGGTATGAACGCGCGCCTGTGTGCTTCTGACGCTGGCAGTGTGGTTCATTGTTTTGACGCGTGCCTTCCACACACCACTGTCCCATAGAGCAGGGGCTTTCAAAGTGGGTGACAGGGCACCCTGGGGTGCCGTTCTGCCAGTCCAGGGGTGCAGCGAGTTAATTTGATAATATTTGGAATTCATCTTGCCTGGTAAACCAGACCGAAAAACAACACCCCCTGGCGGTAGTGGTGTTGTAGTACGGTCTGGTACCGCTTGGTTTAGAATATTTTTCCCCAAACAGCTTCACTGTTTGGCCAATCAGGGTTGTATGCTTGGGGCACGTGGTTTGGCGTCTGGTGGATTCCCAAGGCTGGTCCAGTAAACATGCAATCATATAATATGTTATGAGAAATAACGTATTTTTGCAATGTCACGCCACGTCGCCATCGGGGACTCTAAGCATGTGTGTGTGTGTGTGTGTGTGTGTGTGTGTGTGTGTGTGTGTGTGTGTGTGTGTGTGTGTGTGTGTGTGTGTGTGTGTGTGTGTGTGTGTGTGTGTGTGTGTGTGTGTGTGTGTGTGTGTGTCACGTCAATAGGCTTTAGCCCGCCGCCCCAGAAGTGGAATGTCTGCCCGAAATACCAGACTCTCTGTGTGATAGAGTCGCCACAACGCCAAGCAAGAATTCATCAATATCACTACATCAATATCACGTCACTATTCAGACCTGATTTGCACTGTACTTGATGAGTTCTTTTTGGAGCTGTGTGCAGCTCCCTATACGTGGCTGTGTGGGTCTGTGTGTGGGTCTGTGTGTGTGTCTGTCTGTGTGTCTGTGTGTATGTAGCCTGACTTCGGCGCGTAACTAGTGCCGCACCATTTACGCCACTAGCGCAATATATACATCAAAATGTGCGGCTCGGCCGGGAATGGTGTTCTATTACCTTTCGTTCCGATCCGCCTTACCATGCCGACGTAATCGGCAAAAAACGACGCTTAATTGTCCCCATTGACTTATAATGGGACAATGCAAGAAATCACTTTCAGTCGTAAACCATAGGAGCTACAGTTTCAAACCTCGGAGAGGAGATTCATAATGATTTTAAGAATGAATCGAAAAATAATTACATCACTCGGCCTCATGGTGGCGCTATAACGGCCCACTTTACGTTTTGCCCCGTAACTCTTGAACCGTAGATCGGAAAATTAAAATTCTTTTTTCCCTGGATTCCTTGGGTCAAGACGCATCTCCCCATATAGGCCACGCCCATTTGCGCCAGGATAGATTTTCCGCCATCTTGAATTTTCTCCAAAACACACTTTTTGCTCCTTTTCCTACATATTTTCTTCAAATGTCACAAAAATCGGTACACATGATCTACACACACACACACACACACACACACACACACACACACACACACACACACACACACACACAGCTCCACTTCACACGGGTGTGATTTTTCCATCTACGACAACTCTCTTCACCAAAAATAGCGATCTACAAGCTCACAACGCGTCACGTTGTGACGCGTTGTGAGCTTGTAGATCGGCTATTTTTGGTGAAACTTCCCCCCAGAATAGGCATGCTGGGGTCCAAGTGGTTAAACGTCAAATATAACGTTATTTTCAGTCAGTTCTGATGGAAACGGATATTTCTCCAATAGGATGTAAGATTCTAAAAATTAACAGTGTAATTCAGGGGTACCGTGGATGAAAAAGTTATTTACAGGGGTGCCCTGAGTCTAAAATGTTTGAAAACCCCTGCCATACTGAGTGACATGAAGACATGCCATGATGTTGTGAATGTAACCTTACTGCACCTATAATATTTGTGTCCTTGTACTGTACACTCTCTTTTGTGTAAATAAATGTTTAAAATGTGTGTGTTCTTTCAGCCTACATCTGTTGAACTGTAATGTAGGTCAAAGATCATACTTTGACACAACTCACCATTTATGCCATTTCCAGCTAACTAGGTTTTCTTCGTGTGATAATAACATGTACCATGTTGATTCCCTCTTTCAATTAGCTATAATTGGCCACCACATTTTTTTTATTAACAAATCACGTTAGATTTACCACAAATTTGAATAATGGGAGGGGACCTGTGATGTTCTGCCGTACTTTTTATTTCTGTTTTATCTATTAGTTTGGTCATTAAGGTCCACAGAATGAGAGGCTTGCTCTGCCAGAAACATCGTGAAAAAAAGTTATGGCCATTTGTATATTCACTGTCCCTTCGACTTCACTATACAGGAAAATAATACAAAAATAAATGTGCTTTAAGTAGCATGTGAGGGGTCAAACTAGGGGTTATTCATGATTCTGAATCCATTGCAAGCATTTGTTTTGCATTAAAAACATTCCTTGGGCAAAATATCGGCCCCCCAAAATTGTAAAAGTGATGAGTCATCAAAAAAATCACACCCGTGTGAAGTGGAGCTGTGTGTGTGTGTGTGTGTGTGTGTGTGTGTGTGTGTGTGTGTGTGTGTGTGTGTGTGTGTGTGTGTGTGTGTGTGTGTGTGTGTGTGTGTGTGTGTGTGTGTAGATCATATGTACCGATTTTTGTGACATTTGAAGAAAATATGTAGGAAAAGGAGCAAAAAGTGTGTTTTGGAGAAAATTCAAGATGGCGGAAAATCTATCCTGGCGCAAATGGGCGTGGCCTATATGGGGAGATGCGTCTTGACCCAAGGAATCCAGGGAAAAAAGAATTTTAATTTTCCGATCTACGGTTCAAGAGTTACGGGGCAAAACGTAAAGTGGGCCGTTATAGCGCCACCATGAGGCCGAGTGATGTAATTATTTTTCGATTCATTCTTAAAATCATTATGAATCTCCTCTCCGAGGTTTGAAACTGTAGCTCCTATGGTTTACGAGAGAAAAATACTTGAAAGTGATTTCTTGCATTGTCCCATTATAAGTCAATGGGGACAATTAAGCGTCGTTTTTTGCCGATTGCGTCGGCATGGTAAGGCGGATCGGAACGAAAGGTAATAGAACACCATTCCCGGCCGAGCCGCACATTTTGATGTATATATTGCGCGAGTGGCGTAAATGGTGCAGCACTAGTTACGCGCCGAAGTCAGGCTACATACACACAGACACACAGACAGACACACACACAGACCCACACAGCCACGTATAGGGAGCTGCACACAGCTCCAAAAATCTTCACTTTTCACAGATTTGGGGGGCCGATATTTTGCCCTAGTAATGTTTTTCATGCAAAATGCTTGCAATGGATTCAGAATCATGAAGAACCCCTAGTTTGACCCCTCACATGCTACTTAAAGCACATTTATTTTCTTTTTTAAATATTTTTCTTTTCCTCCATAGTGAAGTCGATGGGACAGTGAATATACAAATGGCCATAACTTTTTTCCGCGATGTTTCCGGCAGAGCAGGCCTGTCATTCTGTGGACCTTAATGACCAAACTAATAGATAAAACAGAAATAAAAAGTACGGCAAGACATCACAGGTATCACCCCTATTCCTTGAGCTTTTGGGCTTGTGGGTCCTTGACTACACAGTGTGCCCATGCCTTTTAAAAGCCCCAGAGGAGGTTAAACCATGTAGTGGTTTACACATGGCGACAGTAATGCTTGTTTCAAAACAAACTAAAAATTTAAATAAGATGTAGCAGTGATGCTTGTGTCTTTTTGTCAGATGTCTCTTGTATAGCTGTTGTACACTGCATATGTGTGTCTAAGTGTCTGTTCTAGTCTAAACTATTCTCTCACTACCCATAATTCAATGCAATGAAGTTGTCTCACCTTCTGGTTGAACAGGTCCACAACAGAGGACGAGAGACACCACTGGGGAGAGAGAGAGAGCGAGAGCGAGAGAGACAGAGACAGACAGACAGACAGACAGACAGACAGACAGACAGACAGACAGACAGTTTATTACATGTGGTTCAAACCAGATGTGTGGGTGTCTGACAACCTCAGTTTAAACGGCAATATGACATAATGTGTTCTTTGTATGAATGTCATCCAATCGCACAAAGAAAGTTGTTCGATTGAATATCAAGGAAAAGTGGAGATATTTTACTACATTTTCTGCTAGAACTTTTAGTTAAAACATGGCTTCCTCACTGTGAAATAAATAGTTTTTCTTGTGTTAATGTTTAACATTTTCAGAGGCTATTGCGTTGTTAAATCAATGAAAAGGAATGGCAAAATATAGTTTTTTAAAATATTGCCCCCTTTAATATTGCCCCCCATTTTCAACTGGCTCCTCAGTCATGTTATCTTCGCACTAACTACAGATTATCTCATCTAATCCAGGGTTATTCAAGTTCATGTAAATTTAATCAATTAATTCGGTTCAGTTCAGTTGTCATTTTATAGTTCAGTTGATTTAATTTTAAGTATTACGTTAATCTCAAACATCTTTCACTCTGCAAAGTAAAAATTCTAAGTTAAATATCCAACAACTACCGTCATGAATATCCCGTCATGAAATGAGTCAAATTAATTAATTTATTCATTATGGTGAAGGGATTTAGACAATAGAAACAGCAACTTATGTCTACATGGCAGAGGGAAAGATCATGCGTTGCACACAACTGTTGGCCGTGATGGAGGAAAACACAGTCAGTCAACCTAAAACACACATTCTGCCTAAATACACACGTTCAGTCTAAATACACACGTTCTGCCTAAATATACACGTTCTGCCTAAATACACACTTTCAGCCTAAAAACACACACATACGGTCAGCTTAAAATAGGGTGTCCCAGTTTGGCTAAGACAGTCCAGTTTTCAAGCTGCGTGTCCTGGTGTCCCGAAAATATCTCTAAAACACTAATATGTCCCGTTTTCAACATTCACTACAACATTTTCCAGGTTTTCGCCACAATTAAAATAACAGTAGCTGTTTTCAGTGGTTGCATAGACATTTATCATGTTCTTTTCTTGAAAGCATAATCACCTAACCAATCAGAAAACATGAACAAATTCATTGCGTGTCTGAATTCAATGCTGAAGCTGTTTGTCAATCACTCACTGCCTATTTGCAACCCTGCGGTGTGTATGTGCGTGTGAACATGCACAGTAACGTGCGCATTGCTTTGAGGGTCCCGGTTTTAGGCAACAGTGGTTCGAGTGGCTGAAAATATGGTCACCCTAGCCTAAAAACACACGGCCAGCCTAAACACACACGGTCAGTCTAAATACACACATTCTGCCTAAATACACACGGTCAGTCTAAATACACACATTCTGCCTAAACACACACGGTCAGTCTAAATACACACATTCTGCCTAAATACACACGGTCAGCCTAAATACACACATTCTGCCTAAACACACACCGTCAGTCTAAATACACACGGTCAACCAAACATTCACATTTTCCACTCATAGCACCTTATATTTATGCCATATTTTTTATATTACCTTTAGCATGACAGCATGATCTAACACATTTTTTTAATCAAAATTGTAATTTTAATTAATTATTATAAGCTGATGACAACATCTGAATGAATTTGTGTTTGAGTAAATCAGAATTGCATTGTACATTCAAATGAATTCACCTCCATATAAGGGGAAACATAAGAACATAAGACAACATAATTCTCCCCGAGATTATGTTGCCAGGAAAACATTGAGATAATATACATTTTGGTTAGAACTGAAAATAACTGCTTTAAATCATACAAAAAGTGTCCAAATAAATTCCAAATGATCTCGCGGCACCCCTGGACTGCCGTCACGGCACCCCAGGTTGCCCCGTCACCCACTTTGAAAACCTCTGGTCTAAATACACACGGTCCCTTATGGTCAGCCTAAAATAGGGTGACCAGATGTCCCAGTTTGGCTGAGACAGTCCTGTTTTCAAGCTGCGTGTCCCGGTGTCCCGACAAATATCTAAAACACTAATATGTCCCGTTTTCAACATTCACTACAACATTTTCCAGGTTTTCGCCTGAATTAAAATAATAGTAGTTGTTTTCAGTGATTGCATAGACATTTATCATGTTCTTTTCTTGAAAGCATGCTCACCTAACCAATCAGAAAACATGAACAAATTCAACAGTGTGTCTGAATTCAATAATGAAGCTGTTTGTCAATCACTCACTGCCTGAAAACATGGTCACCCTAGCCTAAAAACACACGGTCAGCCTAAAAACACACGGTCAGCCTAAATACACAAATTCTGCCTAAATACACACAGTCAGCCTAAATACACATTCTGCCTAAATACACACGTTCAGTCTAAATACACACATTCTGCCTAAAAACACACGGTCAGCCTAAATACACAAATTCTGCCTAAATACACACAGTCAGCCTAAATACACATTCTGCCTAAATACACACGTTCAGTCTAAATACACACATTCTGCCTAAACACACACATTCTGCCTAAATACACGCATTCTGCCTAAATACACACATTCTGCCTAAATACACACATTCTGCCTAAATACACACATTCTGCCTAAACACACACATTCTGCCTAAATACACACATTCTGCCTAAATACACACATTCTGCCTAAACACACATTCTGCCTAAATACACACAGTCAGCCTAAACACACACGGTCAGCCTAAATACACACGGTCAGTCTAAATACACGCGGTCAGTCTAAATACACACGGTCAGTCTAAATACACACGGTCAGTCTAAATACACACAGTCAGCCTAAATACACACAGTCAGCCTAAATACACACATTCTGCCTAAATACACACATTCTGCCTAAATACACACATTCTGCCTAAACACACACATTCTGCCTAAATACACACGGTCAGTCTAAATACACACAGTCAGCCTAAATACACACAGTCAGCCTAAATACACACAGTCAGCCTAAATACACACATTCTGCCTAAATACACACATTCTGCCTAAATACACACATTCTGCCTAAACACACACATTCTGCCTAAATACACACGGTCAGTCTAAATACACACGGTCAGTCTAAATACACACAGTCAGTCTAAATACACACAGTCAGTCTAAATACACACGGTCAGTCTAAATACACACAGTCAGCCTAAATACACACGGTCAGTCTAAATACACACAGTCAGCCTAAATACACACGGTCAGTCTAAATACACACAGTCAGTCTAAATACACACGGTCAGTCTAAATACACACAGTCAGCCTAAATACACACAGTCAGCCTAAATACACACATTCTGCCTAAATACACACATTCTGCCTAAATACACGCATTCTGCCTAAATACACACATTCTGCCTAAACACACACATTCTGCCTAAATACACACATTCTGCCTAAATACACACATTCTGCCTAAACACACATTCTGCCTAAATACACACGGGCAGTCTAAATACACACGGTCAGCCTAAACACACACGGTCAGCCTAAATACACACAGTCAGTCTAAATACACACAGTCAGTCTAAATACACACAGTCAGCCTAAATACACACGGTCAGTCTAAATACACACGGTCAGTCTAAATACACAATGTCAGTCTAAATACACACAGTCAGCCTAAATACACACGGTCAGTCTAAATACACAATGTCAGTCTAAATACACACAGTCAGTCTAAATACACACAGTCAGTCTAAATACACACGGTCAGTCTAAATACACACGGTCAGTCTAAATACACACAGTCAGTCTAAATACACACAGTCAGTCTAAATACACACGGTCAGTCTAAATACACACAGTCAGTCTAAATACACACGGTCAGTCTAAATACACACGGTCAGTCTAAATACACACGGTCAGTCTAAATACACACAGTCAGTCTAAATACACACAGTCAGTCTAAATACACACAGTCAGCCTAAATACACATGGTCAGCCTGGTTTGGCCTTTGAGATTAAGTTAAAATCTAGAGCTTTATTAAGAAAGTCTTGTGGTTGGGTTTGTAAAATGAATGAATACATGCACAAGAGCCAAAATATACTTATGTGTGTATGCACCTAAAGTTAAAAGATGTATAATTCCATATGTACTGAACTTGAATGGAATTGTCGCAACATACAGTACATTGTATTTCACGATGCCTATGCAATTTGCTTTTCTTCTTCTTTTTTTTTTGTTGCTGGTGACATATTAATATGCTAAAGTTTATAAATGTGTGTACAGAAACACTTGCGTTGAGTTTATTAATATTGTAGCATTTCGTACCCCATTCTCTAGCTCAGTTAACAAAGCTATGGCACCAAAACCAGCTGGCGTGGGGTGAATGCATGAGTCGGGGTTCGATTCCAGCTCAGGACTCTTAAACGTTTTTTTTTTTTTTTTTTTTTTATGATTTAGAAGGCCTTTTTAGAATGGGCCTCATGTGTAAATGGGTAAACTCAGAGAGGGTACCATTCTCCCTCTTGGAGTAACAAAAACACCCAGAACGTGTCTTTTAATTCAACACTTCATTAATCATGTAAATGTGTGATGTGACAATATAGAGCAGATAGCTATCTTCTTTAAACCTCAGAAACAGTCTTTTGGAGGCCCGAGCCTCCAAAAGTACAATGAAAATCAGTGCAAAGCAATGTAAATATGATATAAATAGAGTACTTACATGCTATCATACAGGATGGTGTAAATGTCATGATGCCAAACTGACTGCCTGACACTGACTGAGAGCAGAGCGGTGTGGTTTCATACAGAGACCCTCTGATGCTAGATGGATGAACAGTCCATTTCCTTTGTGGTAAGATGCACACACACACACACGCGCGCGCGCGCTCAGTTCAAAAGACTTGCATTATGCAACATCAAGCGTATTATACTTTTTTCTTTTTAATTTGTGATGACTATGATTAAACATCTTTATAATGTGGTAAAAAAACACTACAGGTGGTCAATGCTACTGTTTTCTGTGAATATTTCAAATTTACTTGGCCTGTTAGGGATTTACACTCCTTTAAGGCCTTCGGTAGGGCGTTCCACATCTTAGTGGTATTAGCTGGGGACGAACTGGAAACGTTTGTGATGTATTCATTTTTGTTCATTGGGTATAAGGAACCAATTTGACCCTTTGTTTGAGCCAAATCTGGGTTGAACATGGTCTGTGGAGCTGCCTCTGGTGTTGTAATTGTGGACATCCTTGACGTTTTGGAAGTGTTTTACATGAGTATCTTAGTGGTGTAATGTGTCCAGTAAATGTCCTGCCCTTGGATGATTCCTTGGCTGTTCTGCTACAGTCTCTTAGCCTGTTGCCAGTGTCTCTCCTGTGACTGATCTACATGGGGATGAGGTGTCTGATGTGGAAACAGCAGCAGCAGTCTGACTCCCTCTCATGTGTCAGTGATGACCGTATAGCGTTGTGGTAACCATGAGCAGTCCTCCACTGATGGGGGCTCGGACACTGTCAGCTTATATCCTCCGTCTGAAACATCCTCCCTGGCTCCGGATGAGCTGCCTGGGGCTTATGCTCCCTCTTGCCCCTCCCCTGTGCCAAATGCCTCCCCTTTTGATTGATTGATTGAAGACTTTATTAGAAGTTTGCATAGGAGAAGGTACACTTTCATGACGGTACAGTTCACTGGTACAAGGTCAACTTGAAGGTCTCATCTTTTCATAAACACAGTATTATTTTTGTAAGAATTAAGGTTTATTTCTCTCTACTCATAGAGGTGTAAAGGCAGTAAACTAGCTGGGTTGGAGGCCATATCTGAGTGGTTAGTGAGCTGGCCTGGGGAGCCAGAGGCCAAGGATGTTGCAGGTACGATTCCAGGCCAGTAATGTGTTGATGTGTCCCAGAGCAAGACTCTAACTGCTCCTAGTGTAATAGGATAGGTAAATGACATCACTGCTAATAATAGTTATAGGATAGGTAAATGTCATCACTGCTCCTAGTATAATAGGATGGATAAATGGCATGTATCAGGTTGCACACTGTTACACCAGAGTTGCTTGCCTATTGAATTCAGTTACCTACCCGGATGTTGTTACGTCAGCGGCTCTTGCTGCCTACATGTCCATATATTATACTGACCGGCCAACTTAACTCACTGTGCGTATCATTCACTACCTGAGAGAGAGTTGAAGTCATTGTAATATGATAATATGATAGATGATAAGATAAAAAATATAAATAAAAACATATAAATGATAAAGAAATATAACTACTGTCCTCCACTCTGCATGGGCCTATCAACTATTATAAATCTATATAAATCATTTGTCTTAATAACTGGGGGAGTTCATTGATTGATTGATTGAATTATTTCTTAGTAGTTTCCATAGGAAAAGGTAGTTTCATGACAGTACAGTTCACTGGTACAAACAAGTTCAACTAAAAGGATACGCCCAGGAAAGTACATGGCTTATTTACATTGAGATACTTTTTTAAAGGTGATACACCATGCATTTAAAAAGTATTTATGTCATATTGTTTATGTCCCAAAAACGTTTTTCAAAAGGTTTGAGGCTAAATTACCACTTCTGAATAGAGAGCCTCTCTCATTTTTGAATGGCTCTGAGCATTTCAGCTGCAGTACCACCTTTGGCCTGAACTGCGCCACCCCCCCCCCACAAATCTTAAAAAAAAAAAAAAAAAAAAAATCTTTGAAAAAAATCTTTTTTTGAAAAAAACGTTTTTTTTATTTATTATTTTTTGATGATGACGTCACAATCGGCAGATGACGTCACAATCGGCAGCAAATCTGGATAGCCTGTTTTGAGAACCCGTGGGATATGGTGTATCACCTTTAAACTCATATAACACTGAATGACAGACAGATTACAGACAGACACAGTACTATGAAGGGAAAAAAGAAGAAGAAGAAAAAAAAACAGTCATGAAAAACATGATGCAAAAATAAACAGTATTTACAATAGAAAGGTCAGGGGAGGTAAGGATAGGATAAGTTTACTGTTACCAGTTACGAGTAGCAGCCGCCTGTAAGTGGCTTTTCAGAGCAGTTTTAAAGGAAGTTAGGGATTTACAGTCCTTTAAGGCCTTTGGTAGGTCGTTCCACATTTTAGTGGTACAGCAGGAGAACACATTTAACCCATTGTTTGAGCCGAATCTGGGTTGAACATGGTCTGTGGAGCTGCCTCTGGTGTTGTAATTGTGGACATCCTTGACGTTTTGGAAGTATTCGGTCAGGTACATAAGGCTACAGAGAACTCTCCAGTTACTGTGGCTTGACTTGGAGGCCTCAGGTAGCCTGTATGATTCAATATGACTCAACTCTGACACCTAGTGGTAGAATACCTACAGACATATTACATCAGTTGGTAAATAATGTTTAAGGATATATGATGAATTACATTCATTTTTGTTGCTCACTCGAGCACTTCAGACAACACTATGAGGTTATCACTATCAAAGGTACAATATGATCTCTTAAAGGTGGTGTACTGCAAGTTTTTATTTTAGCTCTGATAGGCTTATCATCGCTACTATGTTGATCATTGTTCACATGTTCAGGTCAGGATTTTATCCAAAAAGGAGAAATGACTGAGACAGAATACAGGATAGGAAGTGAAACAAATTGGAACTAGAGTTCTCTCCCCTGATTGGATAACATGGCATCTTGGCCTGAAAATGAATTTGTTGTAAAGAGCTAGAGAGATGTGGATAGGCTTATTATAGGCCTATTGAACCCAGCAATGATAAGTGTTATAGTTATAGGCCTACAATGAGCAGCCAACAAATCATTATTTCGAACGGTAAAGTAAATTATAATGCTTTGTGCCTTTTACTATCTTGTGTTCTTGATCATGCTAGCCGTATTTTATACTTTACTATTCGGAAATTGCATTATATTTGCGATTTCTGTGTTAACTCTATAGGCTATAGTAGGATTTTCCCCTTCAAAACGTGACTTCAGCATCCGGGGGATGCTGAGTGGGCGGGCCGTGAATAGGGCTAAAGGCCCGTACACATTGAGCCGATCCCGGAGCCGAGGCTCCCCGATCAGATTTCGGGATGACCCCCCGGGAAAATCGTTTGGTCGGCCCCGGAATCGGTCTTGGGCTTGAACAGTACACGATCGGATTATGTTAATTGGCTTTTTATGACCTCGGGACTCGTCGGGAGCGCTCCCGATAATATCAAAAAAGCTTGATATTCTCGGGTCATCGGGTAGGAATCCTTTACAATAAGTGAGTACAAGTAATCACCCCCTTACCTTAGCCCCACCCCCTTGTCTCCCCTACCCTCTATATATACTGTTTTGTATAGCTGTGAAGATGTTTTTTTTTTTTTTTTTTTTTTATGTTTTGTTATTTGTATAACCATGAGTTGAATACCTAGGACTTGCAACGATTAGTGTTTTTAGAATAGATGCCTTAATGGTCCACGTCACACTGTTAAAAACCAGCATGCGCACGCAGGTAGGCACCGAATGAACCCCACCGCTCATAGGATGCAATGGATGGCACTTGCTTTTAAAAATGCATTCCATAAAACTTTCAGATGCCGTTTTTCTCCCAGTGTGGAGGAAGAATGCTTAGGATTTTTACTGTAAATTCTCACACTTGAAATACATAATCCTTAGTTTCTGTTGATTGTAAACAATAATAGCGATTCAAAACAGTTGTCCTTCAAACCCCACCTCTATTCACCGTCATCAGAACAGAGGAAGCGCTCCTCTTGATCACCCACCCGATCCACTGGATCACCAGAGCGTCTACTGCTCGCCCAGCTGCAGTCCATGAAGCCTAATTATGCTCCGTCCTGCGACGGTGTCGCGCGCAGAGCCGCATACCTCCAAGCTCAGAAGGGTTGCATTGGTGACGCGATGTGAGTTTGTATATCAGCTACTCTTGACGTGGAACACCGTTGCGCAATGAAGTATATATGTCTCGATAAGGGCGCTCCCATGGGAGCACCTCACTAGCACACAAGAGGAGGTTGAATAACCAGTGCTCCCCAAAACAACAGGTTTGGGGATCTGTTGGGAATTGATTACATGATACAGTCAGCTGTGCAGTCAGTCTCAATGTTAGTAAACAAATAATTGGTCTATTGTATGGCGACCTTGGTTTTGCAAGGTGTCTCCAAATGAAATGAATTATTATCATCATCATTATTATTATTACCCATTATTATTATTATTATTAATATTATGTTTATTATATTTAATAGTATGTTTATTATATTTCATATTCATTATGTTTATTATATTTATTATGATTGCCCTTATTAAAGAGTTTTAATAACAACAAAATACAATTAAATACATCAAACCCCCTTTAACTCTGTAGATGTATTCATAGAATGTACAATAATCACTTTAAAGTAACATGTATTCTATATCCATATAATGTAAAATAATATTCCATAGACCTATTCCAGAACGTGATAAAACAGCAGAGCAACAGCGACATCTACTGTAACACTGGCCATGGTTTTGTACAGGACAGGACCGTCATAGTGTTCCATTTACAGCCGGTACATCTACATCAGGGGTGTCAAACTCATTTTGGGTTGAGGGCCACATTGGTCAAAAGGTTACTTGAGCTGGGCCGCAGCCAGCGCACGCACACACACATCCAGCTAAGTGCCATTAAGTGTGCATGTGTATATATATATATATATATATATATATATATATATACATATATGTATATATATATATACCTATATGTATATATGTATATATGTATATATATATATATATATATATATATATATATATATATATATGTATATATGTATATATATGTATATATATGTGTATGTGTATGTGTATGTGTATGTGTATATATATATATATATATATATATATATATATATATATATATATATATATATATATATATATGTTAAGGTATATATATATATATATGTGTGTGTGTTGTATGTGTGTATGTGTATGTATATATAGAATGGACATGTGTATGTCACACACACACGCACGCACGCACGCACGCACGCACGCACACACACACACACACACACACACACACACACACACACGTGTGTGGTGTTGTTGGTGAACATTTTCAAACAATTTTCCAAACTATTACACTCAGTGTGAATGGCATACCAGCATTGTTTTTCAATCTGTTGGCAGTCAGTTCTATAACTACAGTACTGTACGTTTATGTAGATTCTACATAAACATTCAGATTTCAAATATAAAGTGCTTAGCCCATGGCCAGAGATGCTCCAATTATATATTCGGGTCCGCATGACCATCCAGGTGTCAGGCATAATCGCCTATAACATTTTCGCCAGGTCTTTTCGTGGGGCACTTTTGCCGTGGAGGAGAGTCTTTTCACCTACCTGTCTGAGCCATTTCGCCTACCCTCAATTCTGCTGTCAGACTGTCCATGTTTTCATATTATCTCTTTGTCATTTAAATATTATAGTGACTGTGACAGTGGTGTTACATGTCAAACCTACACACGGCTATCCTATGCACTCCATAGTAATCACATAAATACAGAGCTATTGGAATCAGGTGCGCCCAAATAATTAATTAATCCATGTCCCGATACTATACATTCTTTGGTGCAGTATTGAACAGTATTGTAAAATGAACAGTATTGTAGGCCTATATTGTTTTAACATTAGGCTATACAAAATATATATGTAGGCTATTAGCCTATATAGGTCTATATATATGCTACACCTAGCCTATAGAATCAACCTTGCCTGTCAACAGGCATAAAAAACTATTTTGCCATTTTTTAGGAATAAAATGTGATGTAAATAATAAATGTCAAGTAAACTGTTAGATTCACTTGACACCACTGTCACAGTCACTATATAATATTTAAATGACAAAGAGATAATTTGCAAACATGGACAGTCTGACAGCAGAATTGAGGGTAGGCGAAATGGCTCAGACAGGTAGGTGAAAAGACTCTCCTCCAAGGCGAAAATGCCAGGCGAAAGGACCAAATGCGTGTAGGCGAATATGTTATAGGCGAAAGTGCTGGTGACCAGTATCGGTATGTGCCTTATTGTTGAATAAAAAGCATTTTAATCCGATTGTTGGCTATTTGCTCATAGAATTATAAAATGCAATGCGACCGTTAAGTGTCACGTAGTTGAAAGCGTGGCATGGAGCGTGGAGAAAATGGCCACCGACACAATTTGTGTTTTTTAGTTTTATTTTTTTTATTTTTTTATTTTTCATGTGCATAATAACTGCTTATCATGGGCAAATTAATAATTTTTTTCAACGTTATTCATGACCTCAGAGATACTCTTATTCTGAAGTGTTCAACCACCGGAAGTCTTGTATTCGCCAGCCTTTAAGATCTGTGAAGTGATCAGCACTAGCGTTTCCGGTTTGGGAAACCACAGCAACAAGCCAGGCTCTAGCCTTCAAAATAAAACTCACTAAAGTAATGTTCATTTTTTTTTTTCATACACAAATGTATTTAAAAAAACATGTATTATGTACATGTCTCTATACCAGTAAGACTCCCTAATCGGGAGATAAGCAACCGTCAGGTCGCAGCGTGATTTTAGGGCAAAATATGTAGGAGCAGTGTCCAAAAATGTGGTTAAAAAAATCGGCCTGATGATGGCGCTATTTGGGACATCCATATTGATGAGATGAGTGTAGACATACTGTGTACAGACATGGGATGGTGTTTTTTACTGGTGTTTCAGTCCGAGTGTGGGGAAAGGGTGCGTTCGGAAATGCGCACCGGACTGCGCGGGCGTTTATCGTGGGCTTGCCCAGGCCTTACGGCCTGGGCATAAATATAACGATTGCATTCACCACGGCTTCGTAACTCGCGCGGCGCTCCGCCGGCCGCGCGGCCCTGGCCCGCTCTTCGCGGCCACTCGCGCCTGCGGCGCTCGGGGGCGAAGAGCAGGACCAAGGTCCGCTGGCCTTCGCGCCGCTTGCAATGTCGTGGACAATAAAACGAGCGCACCCTTTCATACACTCTGACTGAATCACCAGTAAAAAACACTCTCTCGTACAGACATACTGTGGGACTGAGTTACTAGGGCCCAAGGTGGAGGGGCCCTAGTAACTTTAGCTATTGAAAAATAGCAGATCTACAAGCTTGTAGCGCGGCACTCGGTTATTTTTTGAAAAATGGTGAAAATGTGTGCAAGAAACCTATATGTTCCCATGTCAGTGGTGCTCAAACATTTTCATGTGAAGGACCCCTAAGATGATATGTATTTGGCCACGGACCCCCATCTCAAAATATTTAGTTCCAGGGACCCCCCAGAAGATAAATTTGAGTTACAAATGTTCGCTTAAAAATAGGCCTATTCAAAGATTTGCACACATTTTCACGACTTTTCAAAAATAGCAGATCTATAAGCTTCATGGGGGGCCCGCAGTGAATCCTTGTACCCAGGGCCCAGAATTTGGTGTGACGCCCCTGACCTTGTGTACCAGGGGTCTTCAACAGGGGGTCCGGAAAAGGCATTTGTTGGGCGTTTTTCATGCACCTGGCTGCATTGGATGGCCAGCAACACTTGCAATGCCGCCTCTCCCGCATCTACCGTAGAGGAGGTCTCCCCGGACCAGTGCGGGTGTCCAAACTCCAAAGTGCTGACACGGAGAGCCGCCTTCTATCCAGCGCCCAATTTGTAACGGATATGCACTCCTGAGAACAGCATGCCACTTATCCATTTTTTCAAATGTTATTAAAACATTTTTTAAACATTTTTTACACTGAAACATAATTTGAGTTGTATACACCAACACGGAGCTAGAAAGGAACGCCCATAAACGTCACATCCGCTTTGAGCGTGGGGGAAAACAAACCGCCTTTCCCCATTGAGTTAATACAGCGTAAACAGTACACTATCGTTTTAATCACGTTCAGAGCGATGTTTTTGGACGATAAAACACTCGACAGCCAAGAAAAATCCATCAGAAGGACTTCTGGAACGCAATCGTTCACTCGCCGTCGTAAAGTTCACTTATTATTAAGATAACAAGCCTATTATGGATGACTGATTGATTGATTGAACGCACCGCTGTGCAGCACGGAGCTACTGTACCTCGCCACCTCGTCTAAACTACTACTCCTGCCTCATCAAAACCTCTGGAATAAAACGGGACCCAATTTTACTCTTTATACGTTGACCACATATTCAGTCTACTACACCAAATCTATTTTTGCCAATCTATGCCGTGCCAAAAATCAACAAGCTCGCACATAGGTTGGACCCCGGTTATGTTCTCCCTGGCATATAGGATATAGAAGTCGGAGTTCAAGTGGTTTGTAATCAGAGTCAGATTAATATATTCCCGCAAATTACACAAGCACTGACTGAGATGGAGATCTGTCGTTTCTGTAGGCTATCCAAGTTACACAAGCATGAAATGAGATCGGAGATCTGTTTTTCTCTCCATCTACTCTACTCCCTGTGTTACAAAAAAAAAACATGTTTGCACATGCAGTGTTCATTTCAATCCTGGTAGAGACACTAATATTAATATGAGATATGATCAATTAAACGTGCCACAATATAAATCCAACAGCCAGGCCCATTAGTCGTCAATAGATTTGAAACGTGAATATGGTCTAAATCAATTCCCATTGCCTAATACACTTACAATGGCATCCTCCTCCTGTGTCCTTCCCGTACGTGTTCCATGAACATCATTGCTGAATTAATGGCCTTTGTTTTTTGATATTGTGATTAGTGTAATTGATCATGTTCATGAAAATGTGAAAGTGTGTCTCTTACCAGGTGATTAAATCAGTCAGATAACCATGGCATTGATCCGACCAGTCCTATAAGGACAACAATTAATCCCGATGCTACTGCAGATAGTTTTTTGTCCATTTGCAGTAAGGAATCAATGTAATTAAGTGGTTTATAATCAGACTCAGATTATCCCCCGTGCATGTGTCAGAGTTGCACAATATAAGCACCCGTGGTCCCCCTCTTCCCTCTATGCTACAAAACCTGTTTACATTATGTCTTTAATCACCTGGTAGAGACACAATTACAATATATGATCAATTAAACTTACTCTAATATCAAAAAACAACAGTCGTTAAGTCGTCAATGTTGTTTATAGAACACATCGTAGTGAGTTCAAGTAGGATAGAGACCTGATCTTTGAATATATGGCAGGATCGACGCCAGTTTAAAAGTATTTTCTGCAGGTTTGAAACTATTTAGGATAGGATTGTGTTGTGTTGCGTTGTGTCAGTGTGTAAATCCTTGCATGATAACAAGCTGTTAATGGATGTAGACAACTGGAATTCATTTAATGTGCTCTATAACTATCATTGATTAATTAATGCTTTTCGTTTTTTGATACGATAAGTTTAATTTATCATAAAAAAAATGTAACAGTGTCTAATACCAAACGGATAGTCTAGATAACCCATGGTCTTTGATGATGCGACCTGTCCTTAATAATATCAGACTGTAAAAGCCACTGAACTGCTTTTGTACGTTAGTTTATTGTTATTATAGTTGTGATTATTTGGCATTATTTTGTGTAATTAGTTCTATTAGTTTCACATATTATTGGTTAATTGGATGATTGTGGGTACGCCTCTTCCAGGCTTGATTGGGAGCTAAGGGCATAAATAGGTGTGGTTGATTAGCTATCAGTATGCACCTGAGAGGACATATGGTTTTTTACCAGTGTCAAAGCCACTTTGTCATAGGAAGCCATGCCAGAAGATGTTTGTTTGTACCATGCTGCTGCACTGATAAGTAAAATATGCAAGACAAAACGTCAACTGTGGTCGACAATGTGTTCTTTTACCTGCGTACAGCCTACGTCACCAGGTGTATCAGTGGGGTTTGAAGGCTTATTGGGAGCTGACAAAACTGCACTTTCACAGACAATATTTAATCCCAAAGCAGTTTAATTTTAAAAATGCATCATTTTTTGTCCATTGGCAACCAAGGAATCAATGTAAGACATTGCAATTAATTAAAACATCGCTATAGGCCTACTATTAAAATCGGATTTGAAAACACGGAAATACCCATTCTACTAATAGGGGTTGGTGCTCTGTTTCCCCCACGCTTGACTCCGCCCCCAGCTATGACGCGCTGATGACAGAACTGTGTGTGTGTGTGTGTGTGTGTGTGTGTGTGTGTGTGTGTGTGTGTGTGTGTGTGTGTGTGTGTGTGTGTGTGTGTGTGTGTGTGTGTGTGTGTGTGTGTGTGTGTGTGTGTGTGTGTGTGTGTGTGTGTGTGTGTGGCTTTGTTTAAATGCTGAATTTGTGTTCTAAATGTGCATAATATCATGCGCAAATGAATCGATTTTCAATGGCTTTTTCCACCACTGTTTATATCACAGTCCATGGCTTAGGGGTGAGCCATCCAAGCTGTTTTGGCGACCTGTCCTTGGAGCATTTGGCGAGGCATCCTAACCCACGGGGCGACATGCCCACGCTAGTTGGCGAGCTGCCCTAGAAAATTCATTTGCGTCATTTGTCGAGTTGGAAATTTGGCGAGAGGACCTGTATTCGCTTCAGGGGTACCCTAGTCTTATTCTGAAGAGATCAGCCACCGGAAGTCTTACTGCTGATAGCTTAGTGCTGATCACTTCGCATAGGCCCAAAAAGAAAAGTACCAGAATGAACTGATCCCGGTCTATCGCTCCTCGCTATCACTCGGTGGTTGTAGACGGATGAAATCGAAAGCAGTTTTAAAGTTTAATCGTTATTCAGGGAGGAGCAGTTAGAGACAAGATGGCGGCTCGCTGTGTCTCTCATCGTTTCTTCCAAGTCACTCTGTGGACTCTGAAGTCATGGATGGTGATTTATCTCTACTTGTTATGGATCAACTGTTACACTGCTGCTGTCACAGGTTGGTGAAGATAACTTGTAATACAATACATGACGGTCGTATCCCACGACCGTCATGGTTCCGGATTGAAAGGGTTTCGGGCAGATCGACTTATCTTGTCGCTTACAGCTACACAAAAAATCAGATTTCACAAACAAAGTACTTAATAAAGTCTCACAGGTGTTTACATACGGTACGGCGTTCTAGAATTACCCGTATCCTCCGTATTCTTTAATAAGAAGCCCTTTTCGATACTTCCTGGTTTTCCCCAGAGCCCTGTAAGTATTGGAGAGTCGCTTAATCTCCATTCACTTCATGGGACTGTGAACGGACATGAAGCGACTACAACAGGGCTCTGGGGAAATACAAGGAAAAACAGTAAAAGAATACGGAGGATACGGGTAATTAATTACTAGGACGTACAGTATTTAGTCAGCTGTGAGCGACGATTAAGCACTTGTTTGTGAAATCTGAATGTTTGTGTAGTTGTAAGGGGCAAATTAAGTCGCTCTGCCCGAAACCATGTAAATCTGGAACCATGACGGTCGTGAGATACGACCGTCATGTTCAGGACTAGCTGCTGTCACAGGTTGGTAAAGTTACCTAACACATCTGTGACAGGTTGGAAAAGTTACCTTTTAATACAACACATTTCCACATCTGTGACAGAAAGGTCGTTCACTTTTAGCTTCGTAGCTCCTTTCAGAACCTCTCTCAGCTAATAGCTCAGAGTTGAACCATATAGCCTGCAGCGGAGGGAGAGGTTCAACTTCTGAGAGGAGAAGCTAAAAACCGTCCGAACCGTCTTTGAATTATTATTATTTAATCGCACTTGGCTAATTGTGTGTGACACTCAGGGCCGGTTCGTCCATAAAAGATATATATATATATATATATATATATATATATATATATATATATATATATATATTTTTTTTTTTTTTGTGAAATGAATAATGACGCGCGATCGGTATTCTATCACTCTTTGGGCCGATTCATACTCCACTTTTAGAGATGAATTTATTTCAGTTCGGCTCTGTGACCCTGTCAGACTAAAATATTACATCATTCAGAGGTTTTTGGTGGGTGGGGGGGTTTGGTGCTTCGAAATGTTGTGACTTCCCGAACTACGGTAATTTCGGTGCTCAGCGGTTGTTTTAACTCAGTGCTTCATGTTGTTTTAACTCAGTGTTTCATGTTGTTTTAACTCAGTGTTTCATGTTGTTTTAACTCAGTGTTTCATGTTGTTTTAACTCAGTGTTTCATGTTGTTTTAACTCAGTGCTTCATGTTGTTTTAACTCAGTGTTTCATGTTGTTTTAACTCAGTGTTTCATGTTGTTTTAACTCAGTGTTTCATGTTGTTTTAACTCAGTGTTTCATGTTGTTTTAACTCAGTGTTTCATGTTGTTTTAACTCAGTGTTTCATGTTGTTTTAACTCAGTGCTTCATGTTGTTTTAACTCAGTGTTCCATGTTGTTTTAACTCAATGTTTCATGTTGTTTTAACTCAGTGTTTCATGATGTTTTAACTCAGTGTTTCATGTTGTTTTTACTCAGTGTTTCATGTTGTTTTAACTCAGTGTTTCATGATGTTTTAACTCAGTGTTTCATGTTGTTTTTACTCAGTGCTTCATGTTGTTTTAACTCAGTGTTTCATGTTGTTTTAACTCAGTGTTTCATGTTGTTTTAACTCAGTGCTTCATGTTGTTTTAACTCAGTGTTTCATGTTGTTTTAACTCAGTGCTTCATGTTGTTTTAACTCAGTGTTCCATGTTGTTTTAACTCAGTGTTTCATGTTGTTTTAACTCAGTGTTTCATGATGTTTTAACTCAGTGTTTCATGTTGTTTTAACTCAGTGTTTCATGTTGTTTTAACTCAGTGTTTCATGATGTTTTAACTCAGTGTTTCATGTTGTTTTAACTCAGTGTTTCATGTTGTTTTAACTCAGTGTTTCATGTTGTTTTAACTCAGTGTTTCATGTTGTTTTAACTCAGTGCTTCATGTTGTTTTAACTCAGTGTTTCATGTTGTTTTAACTCAGTGTTTCATGTTGTTTTAACTCAGTGCTTCATGTTGTTTTAACTCAGTGTTTCATGTTGTTTTAACTCAGTGTTTCATGTGCTTTTGTTTTAAGGACATCATCAGGTGATCGGCTCTTCTCAGGACATCCTGGTCAAAGTGGGGGGTGAGGTGGTCCTTCCATGTCGTGTTGAACCACCAGTCAACATGGGCAGGAAGACAGTGGAGTGGTCCAGACCTGACCTGAAGCCTTACCTCGTTCATCTCCTCCAGGATGGACATTTCAAACCTTACCAAGACATGAACCCGCAGTACAGAGAGAGGACGTCTCTGTTCCCTGCTGAGCTTCCTAATGGTAACATGTCACTGAAATTGACCAGCGTGAGGCTCTCAGACGAGGGGGAGTACAGGTGTAATGCTCCACACCTGTACAGCTTAGCTTGGATCAAGCTCCGTGTTGGTAAGTTGTAGTGTCCCACACACAGAAGCAAAAATAACAAGGATGAAATAGCAAGAAAAAGCAGATTTCATGAAATCCTTCTTGAACAAGACTTCTCAAAATCAACTGCCGACGTGGCTCTGTCTGGCAAGGCCTTTAACATTAAGATGACAAGACATTCACAGGGTGGTTCTGCATTAGCTCTCAGAGCCTACACGTAATTATTTACAAAGATAAGAGCGGAACAAACTGTACCCTAAACCAGGCTTTCTCAAAGTGTGTGCCTTGGGACCCTCGGGCAGGGATACTCAAATAGCAATAACAAAAATAGCTGATCTACAAGCTCACAACAGTGAATGTTCCCCCCACAATAGTGACTTCTCCCAAGTTTTCCTCGCAACACATGCTTTATCTTTGGGGAAAAGATTTACATATTTAGACATAAAGGTAGTGTAAAGTAACAATGTAACTCAGGGGTGTCGTGGATGAAAAAGGTTATTTACAGTGTGACCTGAGACACAAATGTTTGAGAACCACTGCCATAAACCATAATATGCTGTACCATGTCATATATACATATATACTGTAACCGTACCATTAAACCATACATACTGTACCAGGCCTGTGCCATTAAACCATACAGTACATGTACATACTGTACCATTAAACTGTAAGAGAGTGTGATGGGGAGCTTACCTTATAGAATATCCTCTCAGTGTCACATCATTCTTGTGAAAATAGTTTTTCACTCAAATAATTACTTATTTCCTATCAATTACACACATAATTTGATGACCGTCCACCCGTAGGGCTGTAATCTAGCCCTGTTTTAGGGATTCGAACTTCGGGGGGATTTTCCGAACGGACCATCGAACCTTCGATGGTTCGTTCGATTGAATAAAAACCGAACAATCGGACCATCGAACCATCGAACGTACTGTACCTTTAACCAGCTAAAACAGTGTAGGAAATGTGTTGAATGCACTGTTTTATCCATTGAAAACGTGTTGATGCGTGACCGCATTAACACTTAGGCTAACACTTGGAAAATCCAACCCAATCGGAGAAAATGTTGCACAGTTTGTTGACTGTTGTTTGTAGACTTGGTGACTGCATCGGAGCGCGTCGCGTTCGGGCTGAACTGGTCTCGATGTAACAACCCCAGAAATCGCATTATAGATCCTTTAGGGGTTTGCAATGAAATCCATCTTTGCTCATGCTTAGGAGAAAGGCTGTTTAATCTTTGGGTGCGTGGATGGGTGTTCGCTATTCGGAGGACAAACAAGTCAGTCTCTGCCCAGCTCTGAGTGCTCTCACTCTCACTGTCATCAAGTGTGTGTCAGCTAGGCTGGTACGCGGCCCCAAGAGGAGCGGAATTGGAGCGGAGGACGGTCCTTGATCGCTCCAAGCTGTTCTGGCGCATTTTATAACTACTTTAACGGTCACCATTAACTGTTAGTGTTTACCGGTATAGGCCTAACTTTTGGCTATCTCTACTACTATGATATTCTGAATAGGCCTATCACATTCTGCTAATTATTTTTCGTGTAAAAAAAAGGACAAAAAAAGAAAAAAATCTGAACCAATCAAACTTCGATTGCCAACGTAACGAATGAACGCTCGAATCCCCAAACGTTCGCTTGCAGCCCTACCGTCCGGTCATCAAATGATTAGCTTAGGAATGTGACAAAAACAAAGAAACAAATCTCCATGAATTCAATGGGTTAATTAATATTGATGAAAACAAAAGTCAGATTTGGTAATTAAATGTGAACTGTGGTCAATTCTGGACCGTGTAAGTTAGCTGTAATGTGATTATTATTACACATGACAAATTCCCTTTGAATGGATTGATAGCATTTGAAGCCGGTGGATTATCATGTCTCTAAAGCCATCACCTACAACACGCTATAGATTATCTGCTGAACTCCTTTGCCCTGTGTCTGTTCTTGCTTGTACTAGCGTCCACAGATTCTTCATAACACATATTCACTTATTGTCGTCATTGTAGATATCTGGGATGGATGGATATATTGATAGATGATCATATTTATATTCATGTGATTTCACAGGGTCAGGGTCTCAGCCAGAGATCTCTTCAAATGGACCAACAGACGATGGTGTATCGTTGACCTGTGGTTCTGGCTGCTGGTATCCTGAACCTGAGATGTCTTGGCTGGACGCTGATGGAAACAACATGACTGCTGGACCCTCAGTGATGGACAGACCTTCTCAACACTGTTACATTGTCCAGAGGAATGTGACAGTGAGGACAGCAGGTCATGTGACCTGTAGAGTCCACCAGCCACTCTTCAACCTCACTGCTGACGAACAACATTACATCTCAGGTAATGAATGTTTACATCACTATCTAGTACCTTCTAGAACCTCTGTAAACACCTCTACTCTACTGTAACACTGTTAAACAATACTATAAATACTGTAGAGTTCACCTGCCACTCTTCAACCACACTGCTGACATTCACTATGACATCTCGGATAATAAATGTTTACATCATTGTTTAACACCTTGTAGAACCTCTGTACACAGCTCTGTCATCATGTAACACTTTTTACACATATTAGTATCTATATTCTATAAATACTACACTGTATTCACTGTAACATTCTATATACATTTAGGTATGTTTACAGTTGTGTCATAACTGTGTGTTTCAGAGGATATGATTCCCACAGAGAGAGGATCAACAGGAGCAGTGATTGGAGTGATTGTTCCACTGATCATCATCTTAGTGGCAGCAGGACTGGGATATTTATACTGGAAGAAGAAGAAGCAAGCTGCTGGTGAGACTTGAACTGATTATCTTAAATCTATATTTGATAAATCATCCATCTATAGCATAACAATGAGAAATACATTATATATCTATAGTCCTATCAATGATAAAATATAAATGTCTCTAATGTCTCTACACTGACTGATCATTGTCTCTACTTGTACAGGACATGTCAAACCTTCTTCAATATATTGATCAAACTTGTGTTGATGTAGTAAATATATATGGTCTTTGTAAGAGTTAACACATGTGTGTTATACCTTTCTCCTCTGTAGATGTGACAGTGGCTCGTGGTGATGCAGGTAAGATCAGATCCATGATGTGTTTAGACTCTAAAATACACCAAAACTGATCCAGAGACCACATCACACAGTTCTCCATGACTCCCAGTAAAATACAGAATTGATTTAAAAATACTGATCACCTCCTACAACCTACAAGGCCCTCAACAACCAGACTCCCCACTACCACTCTGACCTTGTCAAAACGCCATGCACCCCCCCCCCCCCCCCTTTGAATCCTTTGAATCCCATCTCACATAAAAGCCGCCCCACCCTTGCCGTGTTCAAAGCTTCCCTCAAAACCCACCTCTTTAGACTTGCCTTCCCCACCTAACTCTACTCTCCCTGTCTGCTCTTTTAGCCTTGTTCTGTGTCCCTGCTACATTTTTAGCTTTATATCCCTTTAACGTTTTCTCTCTCAAATGAAGTTGTTAATTTACTTTTTTGTTTTGTTTTGTAAAGCGACTTTGGGTACCTGAAAAGTGCTAGCGTATATAAAGGCCCATTCCCACTGGGCCAGATAACAGATACAAAAAATCTTTCTCCAGATATTTTTCCATTCAAGAGGATGGTAGATACAAATAAAAAAGTATACTGTATATCTGGTCACAGATTTATTTTTTATTTTTTATCTGTGACAGATATTATTTCTATCTGTATCTACCATCCACTTGAATGGAAAAATATCTGGAGAAAGAGATTTTTTTAATCTGTTATCTGGCCCAGGGGGATGGGCCTTAAGTCTGATGTGTTATTATTATTATTCCTCTGTAATGTGAGTGTCAGCTCAGGTCAACAGATTGAGTTTCTCAAGTGCAGAATGCAGATCAACATGTTTTACTCTAATGTGTTTCAGAGATGGCTCCATTGGTGAATCCAGCAGACCAGCCTATGACGTATTCAGGTAAGTCTTCTGTTTTATTATCTCTTTCAGTTCTTCTGGTTGTTCTAAGTCTGCTGGTAACCTGGGTGAGTGTTTGTTATCAAAGTCTCTAGACTGAGGAACAACCTGTCAGAGGACCTCATGCTAACTAGCTAAACTAACCTCTTTAAAAAAAAAAGTTTACACAAAAGCATTTTAAGCTGATCAGGCAGCAGCTTGGTGCATCTATTATTTTTTTTTTCTTTTTCTTTTTTTTAAGAATATTTGTATTTACTATTTTAAAAAATTCATCCATTGCAGTTACAAAATTCAGCACTAAAACCATTCACTAGCTCCCTTCACTATTTGCATTATAAGTTTGAAAACTAATAACAATAATAACTTTCTTTCCACATACTGGAAAGTAATTTCCAGAGAGAGATGTGAGAAACTGATTCTGCCTGAGACCACTTGAGGGCGCACTTAGACAGGCAGCAGCCAGTCTTGCCTCTATGACAGCTATGCCTCTGCTTGGCTTTGAGCCACTCATGTTGGCTGGGCTGTTTGCTGCCAAATACAACCGAGACTCTGTTTTGCACCCTGTGTGTCCGTCTGTTATCAGCTAATCTCCGGCACCATTCGCAGTGAAACTGTACACTCACACTCCTTGGATGCCAGAGCAGAACCTCTGACCCAAATGTTTCACATGGGCCTGTTATAGCGCCACCAGGAGGCCGGTTTTTGCAAAACATTTTTGGACATTACTCCTACAGATTGTGTCCAAACCTCAGTACAAATCAGTACACAGTATCTCTATAGTCATTAATCGAAACGGGTCTTTAAGATTTTTTCATATTCCATCCTGATTGGCTAAGATTGGCTTCCAAAGTTTTACAGGAGTGTTCCGTTTTGGACAAAATGCCTCAAATCATGAACACAGCGTGCAATTTCTGTGACATTGTGCACGCACATTCCCACTAGGCCGAGGAAGAAATGCAACTTGAATATTTTCAAATCAGCCTCATGGTGGCGCTTTAAGAGGCTGATTAGTGTTTTTACTCAAGATCAGTGTAAAACTCTGTATGCACTCTCCCTAGAGGCCAAGGAAAAACCTTTGCCCTGCATTTTTTACATCTGCCTTTTATAGCGCCACCAGGAAGCCGACTTATGTCAAACATATTTTCTGATATTACTCTTTCAGATTGCATCCAAATTTCACGCAAATCGGTACACCTAATCTCTATAGTCATGTGATCAAGAGGGATCTGTTTGATTGTTCATATTCCATCCTGATTGGCTAAGATTAAAATAAAAGCCTGGGTTTCCGAAGCTAGGCTAAGATTGACATCTAAAGTTTGCTGGAGTGGCCTGTTGTGAACAAAATGCATATTCGCAAACAGATTTGTTTTATATTACTCCTATAAAACTTTGTCTAAACATCACGCAAATTGGTGATCAAGATTTAGCTGTCCAATTTTTCATATTCGATCCTGTTTGGTGAATTCCAAACATTGCTGGCTCACAATAACTTATTCTTTTCTAGTTTTAAACATTTGTATTTAGAGAGAGAGAGTTCACTTCGTGCAAGCCACAAGGGGACCGACTTTGCCAGCTTTGGAGCAAACAGTGATATGCAAATGATCCCATTAACTCTCCCAACGCTTTGAACGTTCACGTTCGCCCGATTTCGCAAGACCTCTCCGCCAATACGGCGCTCGTTCGGTTCGTTCGTCTGATGACTGTAAGCTGATGAGGGGTCGCGCGCCCGTGTACTGTAAACACATTTTCCGCGGTGATGGTGTAAAAAATCCATTATGCGTTAGATCAACGGAGAACAATTCACTTCCTTGTTGATTTCCTCTGGCTGTAAGGCTCTGTGGCCAGTGACTGGTCTTCTTCTTCTTCAACACATAACAGGCAAATTCACATTCATTCTCGCATGACGCCGCCCTCTGCTGCCTGGCAGACCAAAGTGCACTATTGCACAACCCAAAAAAATAAAAATAAATAAATAAATGTCTGTCTGTCTATCTACTATAACGTCGCAAAGGTAAGCCGCTTTTTGATGGCACCAGACCCAATAAATAAATAAATAATCTGGCAGTAGGAGAGTTAACTATAATAACAATGACCAGGCGGTCTGAGGTGTGAATATGAGCCCTGCTCCCCTGATACCAGGATTGTGAGCAAAGATAATTGACTTAAAAATCTCAAAATGGACCAGGCTGAGCGCTCCCACATGTGTGTTTTAAAGAGATGGAGAGACAGACACCTGTTAGTGAACAAACACTCTTATCTATAGCAATGATTACTTTCTGAATGCTTTAACCTTTTAACAAAATACAATGATAAATATAGTTAGAGTGATAACCTTCTATAACTTAGCTGGCTAAACTTATATAAAACCTAAACATTAAATTATGCAATAATTAATTAATCAGTCATCTGCTGGTGTAATTTATACATTAAAGATGCTGTCATTTATGTCTTTATGTCTTTCTTTCTTTCTTTCTTTCTTTCTACATTAATCAGATCTCATAACAAATGATGAAGAAATTCGTATTGTGATGGTGGGGAAGACTGGAGCTGGAAAGAGTGCCAGTGGAAACACCATTCTGGGACACGAAGCATTTACATTTAAGTTTTCACCCAAATCAGTGACAAAGACCTGTAATAAGGCCCGTGGTAAAGTGGATGGTAGAAAGGTTTCTGTTATTGACACTCCAGGCCTGTTTGACACTGGGTTCAGTAATACTGAAACCATTAAAGAGGTCAGCAACTGTATTACTTGTGCTGCTCCTGGTCCTCATGTGTTCCTGGCTGTGATCAAACTAGGCAGATTCACAGAAGAGGAGAGAAACGTTGTGGCAAAGATCCAGAAAGAATTTGGACAAAGTTCAGACAAATACACCATGATTCTCTTCACTCATGGTGACGAGCTTAAAGGTTCAATTGATGAATTTGTGAATGACAAACTAAAACAATTAATCAGTAAATATAGTGGTCGTTATCATGTCTTTGACAACGAAAGCAAGGATCCCTCTCAGATCACTGAGCTGCTGGAGAAAATCAAGCAGATGGTGGAGAAGAACGGTGGAAGCCACTACACCAACCAGATGTTCCAAGAAGAAGCAAGGAGACAAGGTGAGAGAAACAAGTCATTCCTCTTTAATGGAGATGACAATGGAGCAGTAACTGGTGGGAGAGTCTTGTCATACAGGGCAGGCCACCAGATTCGATCTGTTAACAATTTGCATCTCAACTTTCTATTACTGCACAATGTATTTGTCAACAGTTAATACAAGCAGTCAGATATATAACCTAAGTGCTTCATCGTGATGTGTGTATAATCACATATATCTTCTAAAATAAAATACCCAAATAAATACATGTTATATTCCTACATGTTACTAGTAAGACACCTCAGGGTGCCATGCGACCTCGCCCTAAAGGGCGAGATCGCGCCAATTCTTGGCCATCTGGCCAGTGACGTATATGGGACCAGTTACCCATATATGGAGACCCCTGCATGATAGTCAACAATGTTATGTCAAAACATGCCCAAATATGGGCATTACCATTGGGACAGGGATCTCCATATATGGGCATAAAACGTGTGTTAACTAGTAAAGCCAAGCAGGGCCATGGCGAGTTATGGCCTGGGTTTGATGCCGGGGATCTCCATATATGGGCATAAAGGGGTACCCTAAAGCCCCTATCATAGTCGGCACCGCGGTGGAAAGCTATCCACCGTGGTGTAGTCTTTTTTAGTCATAAAACTACAACATTACGTCATTACTCGCGGTGAAGAGCTTTCCACCGCGAGTCCCGACACATCTCTCTGTTTTTGCCAGACCCATGAAATGGGTAGGCCTACATAAGCAAATGTCGGTCTGTCCGGGTTTTCTATATAAAGGGTATATATGATGATGACATGATGATGACATGCCTACAAAAGGCATGATGTCATAAATGATGATGACAGACAGGGGGTCTGGCACAACCAGGTTGACCTGGTCTAGTTACTTTCAGACAGATCGACCCATCACCCCGTTCACTGATTGGTCGATCTAGACCAGTCAGTCACGGTGAATAGGACTTCACCGTGACTGACTATGATGGCCTCCACTTCTGACTTAAAATTTGCGTTGGATAGCTCTTCACCGCGGACTATGATAGAGGCTTAACAGGGAATCATCTGGGAATGCCCATACTGTATATGGACATTTTATTTATTTTATCCTTTATTAATATATATCCATATATGGACTTAATATTAACGTTTCCGGGTAAGGTAAGGTGTAAATCAGAGAATGGCCATATATGGACTTTGTATTTAATTTGATCCTTTATTCATAATAATATGTATCCATTTACATACAATATATGTTATGCCCATACATGGAGAATTGATTGATTGATTGATTGAAGAATTTATTAGAAGTTTGCAATAGAAAAAAGTACAGTTTCATGACAGTACAAATCACTGGTACAAGGTCAACTAAAAGGAGATCCTAGAAAGCTGAGGCTTATTTCCACAGGAACCACACTTTAAGTATCTCATATAACATTGAAAGACAGACGGATAGAACATAGTACTTTATCTAGGATAATATCAGTTTCAAAAGCATAACATCAAATACAAAAGGCAGAATACAAAGAAAAGGGGGGGGGGAGCATGGGGGCTTAGTCTATTTACAAGTCACGGGTAGCTGCTGTCTGAAGGTGACTTTTCATACCAATTTTGAAGGAGGCTAGGGATTTGCTCTCCTTTAGGGCTTGTGGAAGGGCGTTCCACATGTTGATGGTATAGCAGGAGAACGAGTTAGCGCCTTGTTTAGTGTTAAATCTACGCTGATGATGATTAGTGGAGCTGCCTCTGGTGTTATGATCGTGAACATCCTTGACCTTTAAGAAGTAGTTTGTCAGGTACATGGGAATCTTGGAGGTGTAGTGTATCTTGTACACCAGGCCCATTGCAAGATGCTGTACTCTGTCAGCTACTTTGAGCCACCCCACGCTTTCGTGGTGATGCTCGGTAAGGTGGGTCAGAGGAGGGAGACCAAGCACAACCCTAATTAGTTTGTTTTGGGCTGTTTGGAGCTTTAGCTTTAAGGCAGCTGGGGCGTCGCGATACCAGACAAGGACTCCGTAATCAATGAGATCCCTCTCTCTCTCTCTCTTTCTTTCTTTCTCTCTCTCTCTCTCTCTCTCTCTCTCTCTCTCTTTCTCTCTCTCTCTGGACAAAGCTGTTAAACATGGAATTGTTTTGTTCACTACAGCTCTGTTGGTGAAAACATCAGGACGTCCCATTACTGACTATGAAGAGCAGCTTCAACACAACATGGACACTACTTATCTGAGTGTAAAATTGGGCACAAAGCCTGAGATGTTTGAAAACATCAACACCCTGCTCTACAATGTAGACACATTCACAGACATTCACAGTCTTCATGAGGTCAGACAGATGGAGATGAAGAAGGCAGGAGAGGAAAAAGAAATCCAAGTCAGTGAAATCTTCAAAGACTCTTCTGGAAGAAACAAAAGAACAGTGCTGACAGTTGGCTGGGCAGGAATTGGCAAAACTTTCCTTGTATACAAATTTATCTCTGACTGGGCCAAGAAATGTTTTCCTCAAGATCCACACCTCGTGTTCCAGCTCAAGTTCCGCCAGTTAAATCTGCTCAAAGGGCAAAACTTTAGTTTGGCAAAGTTAATTCACAAATGCATCAAGGAAACCAGATTAATTGAGGAAGAAGTTCTTGATGAAATCTTCAACGTCTTGCAGAAGTCAGGAGACAGCGCCTTCAAAGTTCAGTTTGTGATGAGCGATTTGGATGAGAGTAATTTCCAGCTCAATTTCAAAACAGATTTTGGTCCCATGAGTGTAACAGATTCCTACCCAGTGGAAGTCTTGCTTGTAAACCTCATCAAGGGAGAGCTGCTCCCCTCAGCTCAGATCTGGATAACCTCACGACCTGCAGCAGCCAATCAGATCCCTAAGACGTTTGTTAACGGGATGACAGAAGCGCGAGGCTTCATCACAGATGACCAGAAGTTGGAGTACTTCAAGAAGAGGTTCATGATCTTCAGTGATGACGAGGACCAGGCCAGCTCAAAGGCCAACTTAATCATGTCACACATCAAGGAGTCAAGCATAATCCGCATCATGTGTGAAATCCCAGACTTTTGTTTTATCCTTGCTACCGTTGTGCAGAACATGGGGGAGATATTAAAGCTGCCCAAAACCCTGACTGAGATGTTGTGCTACTTCCTGATGGGTGAGATCCAGAGAGAGCAGATGAAGAATCCTGCACTAGACGAGGCAGACAAAGAGAAGATCATAAAGGATGCAGGAGAAGTTCTTCTGAAGCTGGGCAGGCTGGCGTTTGACCAACTGGATAAAGGCAACATCATTTTCTACCAGGAAGACCTGGAAGAGAGTGGTCTTGATGTGAACGACATCTCGCTGAACTCAGGCTTTTGCACAACGTTCTTCAAAGAAGACGATGTGTTCTTCGAGCAAACAGTATACTGCTTTGTTCATCTGAGCATCCAGGAATTTCTGGCTGCAGTCTACCTGTTCCACTGTTTCACACAGAGGAACATGGAGGTCCTGGAGACATTCCTGAGGGGAAACAGTGACATTTCAGAGAATGACATTTCAGTCCGTTTCAACAGCGACAGTTCCCTGTCTGACTTCCTGAAGGCTGTTATGAAAAAATCCCAGCAGAGTGAAAGTGGACACCTGGACCTCTTTGTCCGCTTCCTTCATGGTCTCTCACTGCAGTCCAACCAAAGTCTGTTAGGTCTGCTGGGTATGTCTGACCCAGCAGGTCAGACAGACAGCAGTCCAGAAGAGATCCAGAAAGCCATCAACAACCTGAAGGAGATGAATGATCACAAGATCTCTCCTGACAGATGTGTCAACATCTTCCACTGTCTGATGGAGATGAAGGGTGGTCCTTCAGTGCATCAGGAGATCCAACAGTACCTGGAGTCAGAGGACCGATCAAAGACCCAGTGTTCAGCTCTGGCCTCCACGCTGCTGATGTCAGAGGAGGTTCTGGATGAGTTGGACCTGCAGAAACACAAGATATCAAACGATGGGCAACCAGCTGTGAGGAACAGCACAGCAGCCAGGTTTGTATGTGAATATAAACATGTTAGAGTAGGAGACATGATACATTGATATATACACACACACACACACACACACACACACACACACACACACACACACACACACACACACACACACACACACTTTGACCATAAGCCTAAAGCAGCAAAAAATAGCTGATCTACAAGCCCACAATGTGTCGCTCTGCAGGTATAAATAGTAACACACAATTTCAATTCTATTTTCAATTCAATTCAAAGGGCTTTATTGGCATGAGAAAACATACGTTTACATTGCCAAAGCAGAAGTGTACATAAAACATAATACAATACAATAGGAACAAAATATGTACATGTGAAAAGAGTGAAACAGTTTTCATGCATCAAGGTTACGTGCAGGCAGAGCAGGGATATACAATGGTTATTAAGGTGGTTGGATTCCATTTACACACACACACACACACACACACACACACACACACACACACACACACACACACACACACAGGTCGTCGTGGTCAGACAACTAGGATAGGTAACATGGAATCATCACATCACTTTAATATAAAAGACACTGACTGGTCAATTCGGGTGGAGTGGTGGTGCATTCTGCAGCATATAATGTGAAGAACTAGAATATCGCCCGCCTTTGGCGGGCGAATCCTAGTGTTCGCACATAAATCCTTAGTCTAGTTGTGGGAAGAAAAGGATATCATCATCATCATGGCCCCAAATAACTTTTAAATATCTTGCAATTGGCGACGAGTCTCGACTTTTAATAAATCGGCAAGAGTGCCTCTCATTTTCAATACAAAGGCTAAGCTATATAAGCTCTCCATCATCAGCAATAGTAGTCAGTGGTGCGTGTTCCCCACACTCCCAAGCCCCCACCGTTGCGCTTAGGTTCACCGGGAAAAACTCGGTCGCGAGAGGCGACATGGGTTCTGAAGGCAAAGGTGGAGTCAGTGACGTAGCGGCGGCTCCGGCAGAGAAGTATAGGTTCCACTTGCGCAAAGGCACGTCGCATCCGCATACGTCAGGGACGTTTACTTGAGAGACACGGAAGAAGGAGAGACTGTAAAGGATAAGTGATTGTCGTCTCAGGAAGAAGGACAGACCTTTCAGGAAGAATGATATGTGACGTAGCACCGTTCGCGGCTGAGGCAGAAAAGCGGGGCAAAGAAGGTAAAAGAATGCATAAAGAGACAATAAATAGCGACGGTCCAAAAGCGAGAGGTATGATTGTGCTGTTGGTTAAATGGTTTTGGGAATTGGGCCGTGGGTCTGTGCTAACATAGCTGCAGTGTAGCAGCGGGATACAGTACACGGGGCGTGATTAACTTCTCAAGGAGTGGCTAACTTCTAAATTGTATATAAGGATACAGGTGATCTTTGATGCAGCCTTGAGGTGCTCCAACATCAGTCCTGATCAGAGAGAAAAGTCTATCATTTACCTTTACTGGCTGTGTTCTGTTTATAATGTTAATACTAATAACACAATAGTACCAGTAAATAAGGTTAGAATCCATTACTCCAATGTGGAGACAACAGGGCTTGCACTTGAACATGTCTATAATTGAATAGTTCAAACATTAAGTTAAATCTCTCTCTGAAATGCAAGCAGACCTTTCAGCCCTTATTGATAGTACAGTCGGTTGACAGTAAACAGGGAGAGAGACATGCAGCACAGGTCACACGCTGTCAGGCATCAGAGAATATGTGGTATGCGCCTGGATCGCTAGGCCAGCGGGCGCCCCTTGGTGACTCATTTTGTTTGTGTAGCTTAGTGACGTGTTGTTGAGGCTGTGAATTGTCCACTAGTTGTCAAAAAAGTTGATCGGTCCGCAAATGCATGTTTGTAGTTTATTGACATCCCAATGTGCAGGTTAATTCACAGTGCAGGCTCGGCAGAAATAATAATTCAAAATTAAACACTGGCCAGAACAAAACTCCAAATAACGTTCTGAATAAACACTTGACAGCTAAATGAATGAAACAAACCAGGAACTGTCCAAGAAACGATAACAGCTTAAAACCATCTACACAGGCTGTGGAAGTTCTTTCCTGGATATTATCTCAGCTAGCCTCAAAACAACCTGACCACAGGTGAGGAAAACCACCACATGATCACTAACTGGTAACTCTGGTAATTCAAACCGTCACATGATCACTAACTCATAACTCTGGTAATTCAATCAAGGGGTTATTGTACACAATTACAAAACGAGGTATTGAATTCATAAACATGTTTCCCAGTGCCAATTCATTCACAGCTTGGCCCATTCCAATCAACACATAATTTAACTTCCCCACTCAGTGTCAATCAATAAACATTTAAAACTCTTTCCGTCCTCGTGTGTTGAGAACATCTTCAGATACACCTGTAAGGAAAGCAACACTACTACTTTTTTTTTTTTACTTATTCACCTGTAATCCATCTATCTTCAACCAGTTATCCGGAGTCCGGTCGCAGGGGCAGCAGTTCCAGCACAGAGCTCCAGACTTCCCTCTCCAGAGCAACATTATCCACTTCTCCTGAGGGATCCTGAGGCGTTCCCAGGCCAGTGTGGAGATGGAATCGTCTATCCGTAATCCTTCTTCCTCCATTAGGTCTTCTTCCTTGGCTGTCTGTCTCCATGTCTTCTTTGGCCTCCCTCTCTTCCTCTCTCCACCCTCTGCCATCCAGTCCATTGCCACACTTGCCAGTCTCTGTCTTGGCAGTCGGAGTACGTGCCCAGCCATTCTCCTTCTCCTGTCAGAGAGAGCATGTCAGACAGTGGTGCCACCCCTGCCCTTCTCATGACCTCCTCATTGGAGGTGTGGTATCTCCATGAGATCCTCAAGATGGATCTGAGGCACCGTCGGTGGAAGACATCCAACTTGTTGGTGATGCTGGCTGTCTTCATCCAAGTGGCAGAAATAATTGGTATAATGTACAGGTAGGTCCATGAGCAGCATAGGCAATCTGTGAATAATGTTAATTATCATAGAGTAAATACAGTCAACTAGGAGACTGCTTGAATCACAACAAAATGTCCATCATGATTGGAACACGTTTTGAATATTAATTTCAGGCAGCATAGACTGCAGTGAGCCTAGGAGAATGTTTAAGAAGGAGATGTAGCCTACTGTACTGTACAGTATAGTCACATTCCATACGTTACTGTTTTACTAAATTAAAATCTCTGTGTGCGTATCAGCCTCATCCGAATGACTCAATCACCTCACCAGAGGTCTGTAGCTGTCCCAGAAATGGGGTTTTGGACAGTATTTTATGTTATCGGTTTATTTATCTGTAAATATGTAAATGGTGGTGTATTTTTACGTGGGTGACAGTGTGTATTTTTATGGTGCCATCTGTTGCTTCCCGAGTACGGAAGTAGTCACTGCTGCACTGAACTGTAGTCCCATTGGAAACATAACAGAAACACACTAGCACAGAGTCATTTGAGAGGCATAATCTTGTTATGTGTGTATAGTTTAAGAAAACATTTGAAAACTGTGGAAGTAACACCAGAGAAAGACGAAATAACGCTTCCAGTAGGACTTGTTATCGCTACTGGCCACGCAAGACTAAGGCTCAGGTAATCAGAAGATGAGAACAGACTGAGTGTTGTGTAGAGAGGAGCTCTTTGTGTGCGAATCTCTTCAATGCAAAATACATTTAGAAGACAGAGCAAAACAGGACTACAACTTATACAAGAAAGAAAAACAAAATCTTTCCTAAAACATATTCAGTGCAGAAGGCCACACCTTATGTCACTTTCATTGTTTGTTTGTATCTTATTGTTGGTTCACTGTTAGTTGTAGAAGTTATTCTACTGGTTGATTTTTGTCAAACTGATTGCATTACCTTTTATTGTCAACTGGTTTATTGCAATGCATTACCTTTTATTGTCAACTGGTTTATTGCATTGTTTGTGTGATAATTGAATGACTTGAAGGTTTGTTTGTAAATTCATGGTGTACAATTATGTCTATGTTCTTTGACAGTTTTTCACGGTGTGGAACCGTTTAGGAGCAGTTACAACATCCAACTCAGATTTTGCTCAAACAAAGGGTTAAATTTGTTCTCCTGCTATGCCACAAAAATGTGGAACGCCCTACCGACAGCCTTAAAGGAGTGTAAATCCCTGCCGTCCTTTAAACCGCTCTGAAAAGCCACTTACAGGAGGCTGCAACTCGAAACTGGTAAAAAGACAAAGCCTATCCTTACCTCCCCCAGACCTTTTTATTGTACATACTGTGTCAATACATTTATTTTTTACTTTCTGTTTTCTGACGGTTATGTTATTTTTGCATAGAGCCTACTGTGTTTTATCTGCCTGTCATTTCTTGTTTTTATGAATTGAGTACAAAGGACCCCAATGTAAACAAGCCATTTGCTTTCTTGTGAATTAAATCCGTTAGTAGACCTTGTATCTGAACTGTACTGTCCTGTAATTTTCCTACGCAAACTTCTAATAAAGTATTCAATCAATTAATCAATTCAATTTTCAATTCAATTTTCAATTCAATTCAATTCAATTCAATTCAATTCAAAGGGCTTTATTGGCATGAGAAAACATACGTTTACATTGCCAAAGCAGAAGTGTACACAATACAATACAACCAGAACAAAATATGTACAGGTGAAAACAGTTGGTAACAGGTAGAGTCGCCGAAATGAAGCTCGCTGAGAAACGGGGGGTGCGTTCGGAAATGCACACCGGGTGTGGCAATGGTGCGCTTTTTCAGCCTGAACTCTGAAGGTAAACTTTCTGAAAAGCAGCAGTTGCTAACCTTATGTTGCTATTAATGTTTATAAACTAGGGTAAATTATGGTTATAGTCTTAATCTCACAGTATCATCAATGTTAATGCTAGCAACAACAAACATGTAAAGTAGGACACTCAATCACAGTATGCCTTCTTAAGTATCAACATGAATTAATATTCTAATATTCTATTATAATTGTTTATAAACATCAATAGCAACGTTAGGTTAGCAACTGCTGCTTTTCAGAAAGTTTACCTTCAGAGTTCAGACTGAAAATGCGCACCGTTGCCCCACCCGGTGTGCATTTCCGAACGCACCCCCCCGTTTCTCGGCGAGCTTCATTTCGGCGACTCTACTGGTATTCAAACAGTTTTCATGCATCACGGTTACATGCAGGCAGAGCAGGGATGTACAGAATAGGCCTACAATGGTTTTTTAAGGTGGTTGGGTTCAGGGGCGTTGCATTTTCAATATTAAGCTGGGTGCTCGTTTTTGATGATGAGCAATCATGACTTTTCAGCAATCAGTGTGTTTCAACATCTTAACAAAGTAATTAATGCATGATATTGCACCTACATTAACATGCTACGAGCAGAAACATGATGATGATGATGTGTCCATCACCTCAAAGTATTGCTGTCGGTGCATTTCTTCTGGCGTTTGGATCATAGAGTTATAATAAGAATAGAGAGGACACAGATATCCCCGCCCGTCCACTTGCATTGAGTTGGTCACCCAGCGCATGAGGCGTTTTCACCCCTCCTTCCGGCTAGTAAAACCGTGACGTAGTGGGTCTACTGTGACGCGTTTTGCGTCATAGTTTGTGTTCATGGACGCGCTTCATGAACGAGCCCTTCCGGTATGTACGCGCGTCAATACAAAGAAGCCTAGACGCGCGTTCATGTGAGTAGACCCAACTGCAGTACCTCAAAACGGCCAACATGTCCATTTGGTTTCACGGCGCCCCCAGGGTTCTGGGGGCTTGGTTTGGATGTGTGGAGGAGCGCCTCCATCGTCAAAGCGGCTGGGAACCTTCCTTAGTCTGGGCACTTGTGGGCTCTGCAAACCCAGTGTTTCAGCTTCTGCAGTAGTGGTTTTCCAAAACGTTTGGAAATCCTCACGAAGAGCGACATACACAGACATACACAGACATACACAGACATACAGCCTTTGCACTCCTGGAAGTCCTCGCGTTTCCACGAGGCGGGTCTTATCTCAAGCCTGGTGGGTTTAGGAATCAGGCCTTTGCATACAGCCAGGATGTGGAGGCGGGCTTTGACGCTGGGTGATGCCCTGCTCATATTGAAAGGGACAAAGCGAATGTGTGATATCGGCCGAGTGCCAGGAATGCAGTTTGGCCAGTTTTGGGAGGAACTTGTGAAAACGGCTGAGTGCTAGGAATTGTCGGCGAAAAATCAATGGGCTCTCATAACTGTACGCTCGAGCCCTCAGGCGCCCCCTATGTTTACGCCTCTGGTTGGGTTCCATTTGATATCCTTCTCTTATCCTAGGATTAATAAGAGAAGGATATCACACTGGGCGTGTCCCAGCCGTGGTACCGGGGTATGGCACATGCGCAGTACAATCTGGCCCGCTCCTACACTTTGGCTCAGTAGATGGCGGCATGTGACCATTAAATGGTAGTGTAGAGAATGGGCACGCGCGTGCGCGGTAACGTGCGCATTACTTTTAGGGTCCCAGTTTTAGGCAACAGTGTTTTGCGTCCCGGTTTGAGTGGCTGAAAATATGGTCACCCTATAATAGGCACATTGGCACTAGCCTGATTTCAGACTCAGCTCACGCTTTAGTCTGAAACTGTGCTCTATTCTAAGCGATTTACAGGGAGGGACTTTTTTGCAAGCGTGATCGCGATGCACGGTGATCGAGACGCACGGTGGACGCGACGCACGGTCGCGGACTGTGTGTGTGATTGTGTCTGTGTCTGTCTGTGCCAGTGACAGAACTGCGACCATAAACATGTAATCAACATAAACAGCTTGGTGAACTCAGCCTGCCTGTGTGTGAACTTCGTTTGAATCGTTTCAACTGCTGCACGGATTGGATATTCGTTAGACCCACCCCCACCCCCCGCGCTCAATGGAGCAGCCGAAAATAAAAAGTGATTCCTGGACTCAGCTCCAGACCAGAGAAAGAGTCCACTCTGAGAGTGGGCGGGGTCTCTGGTCTGGAGCTAGGCTACATTGGCACAACTATGTGTTGCATATCCTGAATGAATATAAGTTATAGAAATCCATCGTATTCTCATCTACTGCTGTTTTACTGATATTTTGTGTAAGTGCTTATAAATAAATCAAATTGTGCGGTCTGTTGAATTTTTTGCACCATACAAGTACGGCACACAGTAGGCCTACAGACATATGCTTCAAAGTACAGGATTATATAAAAGCATCCCTCTGAAGACCAATTATTTCCTACAATGATTGATTTAAAACTTTATTAGAAGTTTGCATAGGAAAAGGTAGTTTCATAACAGCTGGTACAAGGTCAACTAAAAGGATAAACACCTCCAAAGAGCCTTGGGCTTGTTTCAATTGGGGTCCTTTAAAAAAAAACACACAGCACTATGCTGAAAATATAAGAAAACCTGCAGCTGTTTAGGTGATGAGTGGAGAGAGAACAAAACAAACAAACACACACCTCGCTCTACTGAGAACGGATCATGGCGAGTTTAGAAACGCGTGTATGTGTCTACAGGAGAGGTTGAGGCCGATCGCCCCCCGCTACCCCCGCCTCCCCGTTTTTTGCTCCCAGACCACGCCCCCGACCCATACGTTCAATTACAAGTCTTCTCTCCCAAGCTTGTCAAATAAAAAATGTAAATGCTTTATCTCTTGTGGTAGGCTATGGTGTGCAATTAGACCTATTTATGTGGTGGGCTGTAATGCCAGGCCATTCACGTGGTACAGTAATTTTTTTCCCCCCCCACAGTTGGTCCTTAATAATAATAATAATAATAACAATAATAAAATGAACTCAAAATAGCCTGATTCCACGCTGGCTACTTCAGTCTCCAGACGTCCCCCCCCCCCCTCTCTTCCCAAACATAATAATAATAATAACAATAATAAAATGAACTCAAAATAGTCTGATTCCACGCTGGCTACTTTAGACTAGAGCATCAGTCTCCAGACGTTTTTCCCCCCTCTCCCTCTCTTCCCAAACCTGCAGTCACACTCTGTTGTCTGAAAATAAACCCCAAACATGAAGCTATAAACTGCATACTGCAACATCGATATCATGCTTTTCTGTGGGCAGTAATGCCACGCTAATTTTACATAATTAGATGGTATTTAGCGACGGTCCAACAACAATATTGTCATCGGTCGGTCGGCTGCGTTGTAAATCACGCGCATTTTCATTTTGACAAAAGTCCAAACGTCTCCGCGTATTCAAACGTCTCCGCGTATGAGATGTGAAAATACTTTTCGCTGTACTGTACTGTACTTGTACTGTACACTGACAATAAATTGAATCTCAGCTCTCTCAAACATCCTTCTACGCGTGACAGCACTAGTGCGACGCGACAACAACAGTAAACACAGGACATGGCCAAGATAACTATAAAGAAGGTAGAGTCGCCAAAACGGCTGGGCATCCGCCATTGACGCTCATGGGAGCCAAAACTGGGACCGGAAGTTGTGTGAACTGCAATGGAGTCCATGGCAGAAGGATGACAGCCAGCTGGACCATGGTTGTGAATAAAATATTTCTGAACGTTTGTCTCTTTTGTCAGTTAATCGGTCCAGGAATATAAAAGAATGCATATCACAGGTTGTTTTCCAATCAATTGTTATTTTATGTGCACACTGTATAATTTTATTGAGGCATCTAAACAGCGTCATCCTCCGTCATGTATCGTTTCTGGTAGTGTTGCCAGGTTCTGAGAAATAAGCAACCAGGCCTAGGAAAACAAGACCAAAATAACCAACTAGGGCCTGGCAGGTACTAGGCTTTTATGAGCACTTACTGCTGTATTGAAAATAACCATCAACAAGCTAATAGATCTGCTAAGAATTTGATAACTTTCTGCATAATGAGCACTTTCTATATTGGTACTTTAATTATATTTTAATATCATTCATTTTTAATTCCTGAGTTTAACTTGTGAGATTATTTCTAAATTGCTGTATTGATTGATTACTTACAGTTTGCAGAGACAGGTACAGAGAAGTAGGCTACAGTACAGTACAAGTTCTGCTAAAATTATTTTTCCAAAAAAGTACAAGTAGGCTATGGCTTGTTTCCATGGGGTCCTTTGTACTCAATTGATCGAAACGTTGATAATATTGATGATACTTTTACTCAAGTAAAAAACGTTGGTACCACCACCACCACTTAGAACCACTGGTTAAAACAATAAAAAGCCCATTCCCTTGTTACTGCATATCCTATGCAAAGTAGCCTACTGTGCTCCATCTGTCTCTTTCAATGTTATGAGATACATAAAGTGGCTTAAAATAAGATGAAAAGCTTACTAGGATCTCCTTTTAGTTGACCTTGTACCAATGATTAGGCTACAAGTAGGCCTACTGTCATAAAACTGTATGTTTTCCAGGCTTTTAATACATTCTTCAATCAATAAAAAATAAATAAATAAGCAACTTGTTCACTTTAGAACAGAGGTCTTCAATCTGCTCCATCAGATGGAGCAGATTGAACATTCGGGTAGGCTATATTCATGTATAACATTGTGTTTCATATGTATTTTTTTTTTTACATGAATACATAGGCATACCTTATTGAGAACAATAATGTCAATAATACTATCAACAATGTCAATTGCACAGTAAGCATGTTTTATTTTTAACATATATGTGGAAAATGTTGGGGAAAAGAGTAAAAGAAATGTATTTATTTATTCATGTTCATCAATCAAGCAATAATTTCACGGACCCCCTGCAGTACCTCCGCGGACCCCCTGGGGGTCGTCGACCCCCCCCCCCCCCACACACACACACACACACACACACACACACTCCCAAGACGCCACCTGCAATAACCAATATTTACAAGCAACTTCACAGACAAATAAGTCCAAAGTCGCTTATAATAAGCACACATGGCAACACTAAATCCTTGGCACGTTCAGAACGTACTTTGTACTCTTTAGATACCTCTATAAAATTGCAGTGTGCACATTGAAAAGTAACATAGCAGAAAAAAAAGTTTTATATGATGTCTTTTATTTTCCAGAAGTGATTATTTGACAAAGGTCTAAGACAGTCAGAATAATTGTTTGTTGTTGGTTTGTTCATGAGCTTCGCCACGGACTTCCATGGAATCCAATGCAGGCCACCAAACTTCCGGCCGCAGGTCTGGCTCCCATGGTGAGACGAATCTGCCGTCTGGAATTGCGTGATAGCGAAAATGACGTATATGTCCCTACCTTGTTTTTAATTTCCTTGGACATGGCCAGGAAGTACAGCAGAGTACAGCCGGCCAATCGCGACGGTCGGGGGCGTGGTCTGGGAGCAAAAAACGGGGAGGCGGGGGTAGCGGGGGGCGATCGGCCTCAACCTCTCCTGTAGGCACATACACGCTTTAGAAACTCTAGGCTTGCTAACCCTGCAAGCAAGCCCCGGGTGGGCCTCTGCAGGCTATGTGTGGGCAGTGAGGGCAATGCCAGCCTGCACTTCACCAACATAGGCCCATAGAGGGATTGCCCAAATTAGGCCCACAGCTGTTGATTCATCATGGGCTAACCATGGGCGTACTGTGGGCAGCCCATACGTGTGAAAAGAGCGGCAAATGATGTGGGCTGCCCACACAAAAACTGCATTGGGCCCAAAGGTAGAACTATGCTATGGGCCTAAACGGGCGTACTGAGGGCAGCCCTCAAAATTTGCCGCTCTTTTAACCTTTCTTTATGTATTCATTTATTGTTCCCGCCTTTTCATTCACTACCACTGGACAGCAGCTAATGACAGGAGGAGATGAACCAGTGATTTGGACATTTGGACATGGCTGCTATTTAATGGTGAAATGGTACAGTAAGGACCTGCTTTTGACATTAATATAAGACAATAGCCAATAAGATAATAAGATAAATAATTTTCTGTTCTTTCATTTCTCTTAGCATTGTTCACACAAACCACAAAGGGTGGATATTGGCATTCGCTAACTTAGCTAACTCAACTTGCTAACTTTGGCCATAGCTGGCCAGCTGTTGACCCAGTGTTACACCAAGTTATTATTGTAAACCTTGTGAGCTTGTAGATCTGCTATTTTCGGGTACCAAATACATTGTGCAATGGAGCTTAAATAAAGCTTAACCTTGGTGTGTCAAATACATATCTAGCTAAATTAGCAAGTTATAAAACAGTGTGGCAACAAGTGAATTATTTGTTACCTAGCTATAGTTTGGTTTGTGTCAAAACTAGTGAGAAATGGCTGACAATTTGTGCACACTCACACACCATCATATGTTGCCCTAAATATTTTTCTGTTCCTTACTTCTTTTCCTAAAGTTGGATGAGTTTGTCAAAGATAACCATATAGCATACATGGAATCTGACTGAGTGGGTCACGTGTTTTGATGGTACGTACTGTAATAGGCATTTTACTGAATGCATTTTACTGAATGTACAATAGTACACATGACTGTTGTTGGCATTTATCTCATATTAGATAACCACGTTATGCCTTTGAAACAGACAGCCTTTAAAAACAGCTTGTAAAAACAGTTTGTGTCTCTGTTAAAACAATATTTTGCAGAGCAATGGATTGACACAGAGTGCTTCTTTCTCCTGGATGGGGAAAGCTTGGCATCCGGCATCCCTCATACTGTATATCTCCTTGGGCCACGGCTGAAATTTCAACGACACCTGCTTGAGGTACACCAGAGTAGGTCTAAAGAGACAAAATGTGTTATGTGTGTTTCAAAGTGTAGTTATTAGTTAAGGTATTTGGGGATAAAGGATATTTTTCTTTTTTTTTTTCATCAAAACTGGGAATTGCTCCTTTCATTACTTATCAGGAAGCTGGGGCCTGTAGTTAACTTCTGGTCTAAGACATGTGACATGCATTTTAAACATGGATCACAGCAGTGGTTCTCAACCTTTTCAGGCAACTGTGACCCCACTTTGAACTGGGGACCCCAACAAAATAATCACATTTGAATTGATGACCCCCTAAAAATATTATATTTGAATTGGGGACCCCCAAACCCTGACAAGCACATGGACTGTTTGATTCGGTTCCATTGGTAATTATTGTGAAAGTGGCAGATCTACAAGCTCAGAAGTTCAACCGCAAACTGGTGTTGTGAGCTTGTAGATCCCCTGAAGGGTCCTGACCCACACATTGAGAACCACTGGATTACAGGGTGAACTATACTGTATAGTAAGTGTATGCAGTGTTTTGTGTAAATGTTTTATTTTTTATTATCATTTTAACAATGTAGCTCTGACCCTGGTACTAATAATTTTCTTTTCATACTTTTATACTTTTCTATTATTCTAGCCCCACACCAGAGCCTACTATTTTGCACCAGAACCACAACCAGTATTGCCTACAGACCAGCAAAGAGCTTTGGTGGAAGATGGAGCAACATTTGTAAGTTCACTTTGTCTGTGCGAGCAGCTTTGCAGCCTTGCTTCATTGACTGTAGGGAGGGGAGGGTGGTCTAGTCTACATTTTGAAATTAATGTTCTGTAGTTTTAATTTATTTTGCCTTCTCTTTTTTTATTAAAAATATCTGTTAGATCTTCAGCAAAATAGATGATCGGAAATGTTTGTTTTGTGGTCTTCAGAAGAAGCTCTCCTGATCAATCTCTATATCAATGGTCCATACTGTATGCCCACCTGATGGAGGAGCGCTTCGGAGAGAAGTGAGTATCAATCAAGATTAAGCAAATTTTTAACTAGTGGTAGATACATTTCCACTTATGTGAACCACATACTGTAGGGTTCCATCCAAGCAATCCATTTCAAAAAGCTTTTACATAAAATATTTTGTAAGGACTGTATTCAATTAATAGTTTAGGTTGCTTAGTAGCATTTATATATCTATTGTCTACAGTAAGTCCAACTTCAGCTATGAAGGCAACCCTGGCATTATCGATAGTGGATCAATTTCCATGCCTGAGGGACTGCCAGGGCACATGCTATGTAAGTAAAGCTACTACTATATAGCCTGACTTAGCCAGATTATATACTAATGCCGCTAACTGCAGTATATATCACCTTGTTTTAACATGGGTGGATTGTCTAGACTAACTACTATACACTATATCCTATATAATGCACAAAGCAAATTATGAACACACATTGTCAACTTGGTGTTGCTGCCTGTTGTTTCCTAACATGTGTGTGTTCCTTTCTGCTTATTTCCTTTACTTTAAGATGAATGGTTCACCCCGGGGAGGAGTCATAAACCAGCATCAGGGTATCCGGAGGAGCACCTCCACAATGTCTGGAAAAGGTGCCGACAGCGCTAGGGCAGGCAGTTGAATTCACCACAAGAGGGAACAGACCCGAGTCATCCTGCCAGGTACAGCAAGATCAAGGTGTAAACTCACTTGCATTTCGAAGTGGATGACTGTATGCTCTTTGCAACAAAGAACTCTACATTGTAAACTCGGATGATCTAAGTGAGAATGTATTCTTTTCTCTGCTCATTACAGAATCAGATGTAACTGCAGAGCAAGTCCTGCAAATGTCAGAGTGGCCGAAAAACAACATACTAAGTTCGGCCGATACATTTTGCAGACCTCCATCTATAGGGTACAGTGGATACAAGAAAATGGGACAAAGCCAATCCAAGCCATAGTTGAAGAGTTCCTGCGTCACAGTTCCAAGGACACTCCAGGCACGGTGAGCTTTTGAATTAAATTGATATTAGTTTGTTCCTTAGGGCATGGTCAACCAAAGTGTAATTCTACCTGTGGATTCTGTCAAAGCTTTTCAATGGGAATGAAGTATAAACATGTTAGCACTATGTGCTCACACACACACACACACACACACACACACACACACACACACGCGCGCACACACACACACACACACACACACACACACACACACACACACACACACACACACACACACACACACACACACACAAATGCAGATAATATAATAATTCAAATGCAGATAATATAATAATTATGTTTTATATATTTCCAGATTAATTCAGCCATGAGAAAGGACAAGCCTGGGTAATGGTTGTGAGCAGTACGAGAAGAAACATCCTGGAAAATTGACTCATGGCTCAAGTCACAAGGTGGGCTGGTGGTATAGGGGACTCGCCGTTGACGGCTGACTGGAGGTTGGTTGTTTTGTTGTTGTTTATAGTTTGTTTAAAAAAAAAAACGATTTGTTAAAAATGTGTGTGCTTTTGTTGTTGTTTGAAATCAATCACACAATCTTAATATTCTGGGTCCTTCGTTCCAGTTTATTGGTTGACCTTAATCACAATCCACCCCACCCAGATCAACACTTGACAATAAGCTGCAAAGTTAGACTGTGCTATTCAGTTCCTGACATTGTATTTTCTCTTTTTCTTTTTTCTTTTTTTTTTATTAACCACAGTTGCATGGTAGTGCTGAGGTCGGGGTATAATGAGTAGTTATAAGGGATTTAATTAAGAGATGATGAATGTAAATAATGTTATCCTAATCCCTGAATACTCTAAAACAAACAAAGTAAAAGTACAAAAGTATTGGTATCAACATTTACTTAAAGTACCAGAAGTAGAAAGTACTCATTATGCTGGATGTCCCATTTCACAAGTTTTCAAATGTAAGATCTTGAAAATTGCAGATCTATTAGCTCACTATGCGTCACATCACAGGCTTGTAGAGCTCTTTTTTTTCCAAATGGCCGGAATGTATATAGGGCTGTGGTGGTCAATGTGTGTTTTTAATAATAATCAAAATCTAAAAAGTAACTAGTAACTCAATTTTTAAAATGATTGTAGTGGAATAAAAGTATAATGTCTGCCTTGTAAGATAGTGAAGTAAAAGTATTGAAAATTGGAAACCCCAATGTTGTTCTACTGAATGTATATGTTGTGTTGTTTTATATTTGTTTTGCATTTAATAAATACATTGATTTTAATCCCTTTGACTGGTGTTATTTATTTTTTATACATTTTAGATGAATAGAATAATAGTAATTTTTTTTTCCTAAAGTGAATTTAAGTTACAGTAGTTGAAATGGTTTAAACATAATTATTGATGCAATAGAGGAAATAGACTACAAAACCATTGTGGGCATAGTGAGGGCCTAGTTAGGGCAGTAAATAGGGCTTCCTGAGGGCCAAGTGAGGGCTGCCTATTCAGGGCCCCAAGTGGGCCTATGCCGGCCCAGTGTAGGCTTGTGAGGGCAGCCCTTACTTAGCCCTCACAATGTGAGGGCTAAATAAGGGCTGCCCACGCAGGCCCAGCACTTTGGGGCCAACACTTTGCCGATGTTCAAACCCTCTGGGGCCCAGTGTGGGCCGCCTACAGGGGGCCGTTTGGCCAGCCCTAAGTGGGCCTGGACAGGGCCAGTGCAGGCTTGCTTGCAGGGAAGGGAAGGAGCGCTCGTTTTCAGTTATTGTCTACGACATTGCAAGCGGCGCGAAGGCCAGCGGGCCGGCCGCGCGAGTTACGAAGCCGTGGTGAATGCAATCGTTCTATTCATGCCCAGGCCGTAAGGCCTGGGCAAGCGCACGATAAACGCAATGATAATTGGGTTTTGGTGCACCTTGCGCGGTCCAAGTGACTACAACGGAGCGCTCCCAACCTCCGGTTCAGCCAATCACAAGCTTCAAAAATGAGTGTGGGGCGTGGTTTCCCTTAGCAAGCCTAGAGTTTCTAAACTCGCTGGCTGGAACGCGTCTGGCGTATGCCCAAGGCTGTCCCTGTTCCGGTCTTGTTCCGGTCTCCCCCAAGCCCCCTGTGATTGGCTGAACCGGACGTAGGGAGCGCTCGGTTGTAGTCACTTGGACCGCGTGAGGTGCACCAAAACCCAATTATCATTGCGTTTATCGTGCGCTTAAATATAAAGATTGCATTCAATCACCACGGCTTCGTAACTCGCGCGGCGCTCCGCCGGCCGCGCGGCCCTGGCCCGCTCTTCGCGGCCACTGATTGATTGATTGATTGATTGAAGAATTTATTAGAAGTTTGCAATAGAAAAAAGTACAGTTTCATGACAGTACAAATCACTGGTACAAGGTCAACTAAAAGGAGATCCTAGAAAGCCGAGGCTTATTTCCACAGGAACCACACTTTAAGTATCTCATATAACATTGAAAGACAGACGGATAGATCATAGTACTTTATCTAGGATAATATCAGTTTCAAAAGCATAACATCAAATACAAAGGCAGAAAAAAGAATAATAAAAAAAAGGGGGGGGGGGGCATGGGGGCTTAGTCTATTTACAAGTCACGGGTAGCAGCTGTCTGAAGGTGACTTTTCATACCAATTTTGAAGGAGGCTAGGGATTTGCTCTCCTTTAGGGCTTGAGGAAGGGCGTTCCACATGTTGATGGTGTAGCAGGAGAACGAGTTGGAGCCTTGTTTAGTGTTAAATCTACGTTGATGATGATTAGTGGAGCTGCCTCTGGTGTTGTGGTCGTGAACATCCTTGACCTTTAAGAAGTAGTTTGTCAGGTACATGGGAATCTTGGAGGTGTAGTGTATCTTGTACACCAGGCCCATTGCAAGATGCTGTACTCTGTCAGCTACTTTGAGCCATCCCACGCTTTCGTGGTGATGATCGGTAAGGTGGGTCAGAGGAGGGAGACCGAGCACAACCCTAATTAGTTTGTTTTGGGCTGTTTGAAGCTTTAACTTTAAGGCGGCTGGGGCGTCGCGATACCAGACAAGGACTCCGTAATCAATGAGGGGCCCAATAAGAGCTCCTCCTAGTGTCTTTCGGGATTTAGTATTGATCAGCGGGGCAACCCTTTGCAAGAAGCGAATTCGTTGGTTGACTTTATTGATAACCTTGGTGGTCATTTTTTCACTGGATAGGTTAGCCTCCAGGATGCAACCCAGGTAGCAGATGTAGTTTTTTCTTTCTATCACAGTGTCACCTACTTTAATTGTGAAGTTCTCAGCTAGGCTAAGTTTCTGACTAGATCCAAAGAGGATACATTCAGTTTTACCTAGGTGAATTGAGAGTATGTTGTCATTGAGCCAGGTGCAGATCTTGTTAAGATCACAAGGGCCTTTTCAACCTGCAATAAGTCTCTGCCGGAGACTAGGAGAGCCGAGTCATCCGCGAACAGAAACAGATTGCAGTCACAAGCAGATGACATGTCGTTTACGTATATTAAGAACAACAGTGGTCCTAGTATACTCCCTTGAGGTACTCCACAGTTTACTGGGAGGGGGGGGGGGACAGGGTTCCGTTGACTTCCACCATCTGTTCCCTCCCCACCAAGTAAGAGTGCATCCATCTCACTGCTGTGCTATCAAGACCAATAGCTTTGAGTTTTTCGATCAGAATAGAATGATCGACGGTGTCAAATGCCTTCTGGAGGTCCAGCATGACCATGCCGCAATATTTGCCATCGTGAATTTCACGTTTGATGTAATCATTCAAATAGATGAGGCATGTATCTGTGGAATGGGACTCTCTGAAGCCAGACTGGAACTCGTAGATCAGTTTATTCTCTTCAAGATATTTAGCCACCTGTTCATAGACAATTTTTTCCATTACCTTAGAGATGGAACTAAGGATTGATATTGGCCTGTAGTTGCCAGGGTCAAGTTTACTGCCTTTTTTGTGCAGGGGGGTTACCTTAGCTAATTTGAAGTCCTGGGGGACATAACCCTGCTTGATAGATAGATTAATAATATGGGTAATGATTGGGGCAATGGTGGCAGCTGAGTCTATGAGAAATTTGGGGGCGATTTTATCATGGCCAGCGGCCTTGAATTGAGGTAGGGTGCGAAGTTTTTTAAACACTTCATCAGTTGTCACTGTGGTAGGGTTAGCCCAGATGGAGCGGGCAGTTTATTGACCAGATTTTTGGCCATGGAGGTGAAATAGATGTTGAGATCTATTTCAACATCTATTTCTGCGCGGCGCTCGGGGGCGAAGAGCAGGACCAAGGTCCGCTGGCCTTCGCGCCGCTTGCAATGTCGTGGACAATAACTTAATGTCGTGGACAATAACTGTGACATCTAACCATAAAACGAGCGCTCCCTTCATAGACATGCTTGGTAATCTGCTGGACGCGGCTGGAACACTCCACCATGGCAGTTCCTGTTAACACTGCGCATGTGCCCAGTTTGATATCCTTCTCTTATTAATCCTAGCTCTTATCACAGCAGCTCACGAATCTTGCTGTTGTGTTTGCACATTGTTTTACTTCACCCAGCAGGTATATGGGAGTTTTTCATCATTGGTCATATTTTCAAACTCTCCTTGGGTGGTTATGATCTGTGGGAAGTATGTGTCTCTGATTGTATTGGTACAGCAATCAATAAAAAGGACTCATCAATTTATTGAAGTAACATTTACATTACAAGGTTCTGCCAGTAGATATCGCTGTGACGCGACAAAGCTGTGGTCTGCATTCAGACATTGTTCCAACAGCGGAGGTTTCCATTCCAACCTGAACAGTGTGATCCGGTTTTAGAGCCCGCCTTCAGTATCTGCCAGTTTGTACTTCATTTACATCTACGCACCGTTTCCGTATCCGGTTGTAGACGCAGACCGGATCAACAACCTGCAGAATAAACTGATCCCGGTCTGGATGTCTTCAGGTCCGTGAACTGAGCAAATATAGAACTTCCGGTGTCAGAGCTAGCAAATATAAGACTTCCGGTTTGAAGCTTTCGCCTTCAGAATAAAATGCTAATAATTAATTCCATTGAAAAACGTTGAATTTGCAAATTATATGCTCATTAAAAATATAAATTAGGCATTTGAACAAAGCCATATGACAAAAAATATGTTTATGTGTAAAAAAAAAGTTTTAATAACAAAAAATATATCAAAATAGATAAATGCTGTTCACTGGAGTGCATAGCCTTTACAAATTGGACACTGGAGAACAGACAGCTCTTCGTGTCAGAACTTTTGACACATGCACGCGTTCACAGAGACCTCCTCTACCACACCACACTCTCCGCTAAGCGGGAGAGGCGGCATTGCAAAATTTGATGGCCGTCCAGTGGGGCCAGGTTCCAAAAAAAGTCCTCAAATGGCACCGTTTTCCGACTCTAGTGGGCGCTGGAGAGGAGACGGCTTTTCGTGTCGGCACTTTTGACACACGCACGCGTTCACAGAGACCTCCTCTACCACACCACACTCTCCGCTAAGCGGGAGAGGCGGCATTGCAAAATTTGATGGCCGTCCAGTGGGGCCAGGTGCCAAAAAAAGTCCTCAAATGGCACCGTTTTCCGACTCTAGTGGGCGCTGGAGAGGAGACGGCTTTTCGTGTCGGCACTTTTGACACACGCACGCATTCACAGAGACCTCCTCTACCACACCACACTCTCCGCTAAGCGGGAGAGGCGGCATTGCAAAATTTGATGGCCGTCCAGTGGGGCCAGGTGCCAAAAAAAGTCCTCAAATGGCACCGTTTTCCGACTCTAGTGGGCGCTGGAGAGGAGACGGCTTTTCGTGTCGGCACTTTTGACACACGCACGCGTTCACAGAACGGGAGAGGCGGCATTGCAAATAATTTGTGTGTGCTACTTTTGCGTGACGTTTGCACTTTGGTACAAAGCATGTTGTACCTTTTTACATTTCTGTGATGTTTGGTGCATTGCATGTTGCACCTTTTTTGCACTTCCTAGAACAGTTTTGCATGATTATGTTTGAATAATGTTTGCAATTATGTTTTTTGTGTGCTACTTTTGCGTGACATTTGCACTTTGGTACAAAGCATGTACCTTTTTTAAATTTGAGTGATGTTTGGTGCATTGCATGTTGCACCTTTTAATTGAACTTCCTAGAACAGTTTTGCATGATTTGCGTTTTTGCAATGCCGCCTCTTCCGCTTAGCAGAGAGTGTGGTGTGATAGAGGAGGTCTCTGTGAACGCGTGCGTGTGTCAAAAGTGCCGACACGAAAAGCCGTCTCCTCTCCAGCGCCCACTAGAGTCGGAAAACGGCGCCATTTGAGGACTTTTTTTGGCACCTGGCCCCACTGGACGGCCATCAAATTTTGCAATGCCGCCTCACCCGCTTAGCGGAGAGTGTGGTGTGGTAGAGGAGATCTCTGTGAACGCGTGCATGTGTCAAAAGTGCCGACACGAAAAGCCGTCTCCTCTCCAGCGCCCACTAGAGTCGGAAAATGGTGCCATTTGAGGACTTTTTTTGGCACCTGGCCCCACTGGACGGCCATCAAAATTTGCAATGCCGCCTCTCCCGCTTAGCGGAGAGTGTGGTGTGATAGAGGAGGTCTCTGTGAACGTGTGCGTGTGTCAAAAGTGCCGACACGAAGAGCCGTCTGCTCTCCAGTGTCCAATTTGTAAAGGCTATGCACTCCATTGAAGAGCAATTATCTAGTTGTATATATATTTGTTGTCATTAAAACGTTATTTTTACACAGAAACATAATTTTCGTTGAATAGCTTCAATTAAATGCTTAATCTATATTTTTAATGTGTATATCATATACAAATTAATCGTTTTTCAATGGCGTTAGGGGTACTCTTATTCTGAAGAGATCGACACCGGAAGTCTTATATTTGCTGACACTAAATTTGTTCACGGAACATAGCCTGTAGAAATCCTGGATGAAACCGAAACTAAGAACCGTCAGTTTTATACCAGTAACGACAAAGTTTAATCGCTACTCTCCACGGAGGAGCAGGAAGAGATAAGATGGCGGCTCGCTCTGTCTCTCATCGTTTCTTCCAAGTCACTCTGTGGACTCTGAAGTCATGGATGGTGATTTATCTCTACTTGTTATGGATCAACTGTTACACTGCTTCTGTTACAGGTTGGTAAAGTTACCTTTTAGCTCCTTTCAGAACCTCCCTCATATATAGCTCAGAGTTGAAACATAGCCTTCAGCGGAGGGAGAGGTTCAACTTCTGCTACTTAGGTGGTCTTTACATGAGGTCGATTTTTTAGTAGACGATAGTTTTTACTATTGATTCGGCCATTTTGACACACGGAGACGCGTTTTTATGACCCAATCCGATACTTTTCGGAATTCGGCTCTGAAAGTGCATTTCTGTGGTTTCGCATCGTTTTCGCACCGATGTAATATAGGAAATCGGCCGCGAGTGAAAATGCGATGATGTCATAGCACCCCCTCCCCTGCTCCCCTCCCCTGCATGCTGCATAACAGTGTCACAGTCTGTCAGACTAACCGAAAATATTATTATTATTATTTGTGTTGTTGTAGGCCTAATTAAAACCCAGAAAATAGCCTAAACTGAACACATAGTGATCTATTAGCCCAAACCTCATTTGAAAAATGTCAGGAGTTTATGAAAGCCTTTTAAAAATGTCTATAGCCTATTGGCTATAAAACATTTATTGGTTTATAGACAAAATAATCAATTACAACTGCCAGCAGAAGTAGGTCAGATGATGATCAATAATTACGAGTCGCACCTGGAAGCCTAGCCTGACGGAGCTGCAACAGCTCTCCTCTCCGCAAAGTTAAATTAAACCATTAGGCTATGGATTGGTATTCAATTCTAAGCAAACTAATGATTAATGACTATTTTGCGTTCCCCCTTTTCAACTTCTCACCAACAAATACTGGATTAATTCTTCACGCACCGCGACCGCATCTCATCACAGAAGCAGCGAGCGGACTAATGAGTGAGTAATATTGTAATATGCTGAGTCTTGCTGACAGACAGACAGACAGAATAAACAGTCCAGTGTCAGTCCACTGTTAGACCTAACTGTCCAGTCAGTCAGAGACCACGACTCCACATCATAATCACAAAAACGTATATCCTCGCTCCCTCTCCTCTAGGCAAAGAAATCATGTCCATTATGAGCTTGCAGATCGGCTATTTCGCTTTTTCTCTCAGTGCGTCCAGCCTCCTCTTAAGGCACGCATGTTGCTTTCATCATCATCATACCATTTAAATATTAAAACAGCGAAATTAAACAAATTCCGCATCCCAGTGCACCAGTGCGTCAGTTCAGTAAGAGCTAAGGTATGGCAACATGACTGTTGTCTGGTCTTGCACGTGTGAAGGCACGCTGCAAGACAGTCATGTTGCCAATACTTAGCAACAGGCATGATGAATTTATTTTAATAGGTACATTTTATTATTTCCCCTTGTAATCAAGGTATGGTAGACTACCATACCCATATGTGCCTCTGTAAACTACTCCGTTCGTTCGCTGCCTCGCATGGCGTTATACTTCTGTGTTGCAGATAGAAGACAGAACTCACTTTACATTGCCCATCCCTGTAGATAATGTCCAGAAATATGCTCCATAGGCTATAAATGTTCCGACCTTCATCTTGTGAAACACCAACAAAAGGTGACTTTTGTTGGTGTTTCACTTCACCTCGCTAAAAAACCTCCTTTTGCGGGACTCATTGAATATGCGAACAGACGATAATAATATGGATTTGGGAGCATAGCCTAATTACAAAGCATGTCTCATTAAAAACAATATAGCCTATATTTTATAGTTGAAGGGTAAATACACAGTATAGGCCTATGTAGGCTGGAGTGGGAACATGACACATTTTGCTTGATTCATGCGTTGTCAACTTGTCGTTTAAACGCAGAAAAACGAACCAACAACCAGGTGTAAACGCGACGTTTTTTGGGTAATAAATCAAAAACGAGACCGGCAGCGTTTACAAGCGAACTGGTATAAAGACCCCCTTAGGCCCCTGTTACATGAGGACGATTTCTTTAAGTACGATAGCTTTTACTATTGATTCGGCCATTTTGACACACGGAGACGCGTTTTTATGACCCAATCCGATACTTTTCGGAATTCGGCTCTGAAAGTGGATTAGTGCGGTTTCGCATCATTTTCGCAACGGTGTAATAAAGGAAATCGCCGGCGAGGGAGAGTGCGATGATGTCATAGCCCCCCTGCTCCCCCTCCCCGCTGCATAACAGTGTCAGTCTGTCATACTAACCGAAAATGTATTATTATTATTTGTGTTGTTGTAGGCCTAATTAAAACCCAGAAAATAGCCAAAACTGAACACATAGTGATCTATTAGCCCAAACCTCACTTGGAAAATATCAGGAGTAGGCTAGCCTATATGAAAGCCTTTTAAAAATGTTTATAGCCTACAATTGGAATCCTTCTCCAAACCAATCAATTACAACTGCCAGCAAAAGACGTAAAGATTATGTAGGTCAGATCAATTTAGTATTTAGCGCAGCTGGCTAAATATGAAATATTTAGCCAGAAATATGCTCCATATAAATGACGTTCCAATTAACCTTCATCTTCCAGGTGGTTTTGTTGGCGTTTCACCTCGCTAAAAAACTTTTATGATTTAACTTCAGCCAACTGGCTGCACCGCGAACAGACGATAATAATATGGATTTGGGAGCCTAATTACAATGCATCATGTCTCATTAAAAACAATATATATTTTATAGTTGAAGGGTAAATACACAGTAGCCTAGGTCTATATGTAGGCTGACACATTTAGCTTGAATTCATGCGTGGTCAACTTCTCGTGTAAACACAGAAAAACGAACCAACAACGAGGTGTAAACGCGACGTTTTTTGGGTAATAAATCCAAAACGAGACCGGCAGCGTTTCCAAGCGAACTGGTATAAAGACCCCCTTAATCTAAGCTGTTAGGCAAAAACCGTCCGAAACGTCTTTGAATGTATTAGCCTATTATACAACGGGTTGTAAGGCTCTCAATGTACAGTTAATCAGAGCACTACTGCACAGAGGCGCCGGGTTTTGTCCATGCCGCGAGGTGCTGAAGCATCGAGCGAGCCGCATTACATGGGTGTGGCTGTGGCCAGCAGGGGGCGATGGAGATAATGGTAGAACATAGGAGCAGAACAGTGGTGTTATGTACAATAACTAAAAAGTGATGCCAGCACAAATTATAACATTTACGGCACAAAAAGAATGACACCATTTTTATTATCTTTTCATCATATGGGGTGCCAACTTCACAGAGGTCTTTGGGTGAGGGTAAGGGTCGATTCACACTCTAATAGTGAGCCTAACTAATTTCGGTTCGGCACTGGCCAGACCCAAATGTGGGTCGTCGTGCCCGTTTCGGCCATTTTGACACACGGAGACGCGTTTTTATGACCCAATCCGATACTTTTCGGAATTCGGCTCTGAAAGTGGATTAGTGCGGTTTCGCATCATTTTCGCAACGGTGTAATAAAGGAAATCGCCGGCGAGGGAGAGTGCGATGATGTCATAGCCCCCCTGCTCCCCCTCCCCGCTGCATAACAGTGTCAACCGCCTGTAGTGTGTAGAGCACCTTTCACAGCAGGTTAATTATTTATTGCTAAAATCCAGTGAATCCGATTAACTCATTGACTGCCAAGGCCCGAGTTTCCCGAGTTATTACAGTAGTCCCAGGCTGCCACAGCCCGAGTTTCCCGAGTTGGAAGCCATTTTGGAAAAAAAAGAAAAATATATATTTTTTTTATAAAAAAAAATCTAAAAATGCCTGAAATGTATTAGGCATGATCGCAATCGCGAAATTGCATGGTTAGCCCCATAACAAACACATCTTTCAAAATGGCAAAAATGGCTGTTATGTCTGACTTTGAAGGCTTCTATCTCATGAATGCCTGAACGGATTTCCAAGCGGATTTTTTTGTTTGAAAGCTGTTAAAAAGTACTACACATATGATGCATACAGTATATGGTGCATGGGCGTGCACGATCCGTGCACTAAAAAATTATCCGTGCACTAGAAATCTAGGAACGTGGCATCCTGGTACTTGGCGGCCATCTTGAAAAGGGCATTCAATGATTAATAACTTTAAGACCGATACATCGACCAATAAGGCCACGATTTGGACCGATCCAGGTAAACGCGCATCGATGCAGCCGTATCGCTAGTGTTGAAACCGATAATCGATTCATATAAACTTTTTCCGGCACCCTTAGTTTCTAAGGTTTATTTTTGATCTGTGTTGTGAGACACAGGGTGCGTTCGAAAACCTGCACCGGGTGTGTGCTCAGTGTAGTGAGTGCAGTGGGCGTGACGTTGTAAAGTGCGTTCAGTGTGGCTTATTTGCGAACGACCAGTTAAGAGGTAGCTGTGCGCTTTTTCACTCTGAACTCTGAACTTTCTGAAAAGTAGCCGTTGCTAACGTAACGTTGATATTGAAAGGATATGTAACATTCCTAACTTTGGCATACCTGCTGTTAGTTTACATGTTGATGTGTGTGAAACCATCAAGCCCAAACGACCAACAAAGCTGCAAATGCTGCATTTTGTGGTCATTTCCGCCATTGTTCACAGCTGAGAAGCGCTCGAGACACGGCCATGAAAACCAACCAATCAAAACACAGCACTAACACACCACATCGTCAAACCCCATCTTCTGAGTAGGGCTGTTCAGTGCGTGCACTCAACAAACTGGTGCGCCGCCCACTGGATTTCCGAGCGACAACGCACCAAGTGCTCCGAATAAACGAACAACAACATGGCACACCAGTGCGTTGAGTGCGCATTTCCGAATGCACCCAAAGATCCAATAACCAGGTCGACATCATCACAGAGCGCTCGAAAAATGAGACAGAAGGCGGAGCTAGGCTCACTGCACATTCGTTTTGATTGAACGGTGCCGTCGGCGTTGCAAAGGAGATGAATTCCTGCTGTTTTGGGGGGCTCTAGTTTCTTTTTAGTAGTCCCGCCTTTCGGGTGCATTCGGAAATGCGCACTCAACGCACTGGTGTGCCATGTTGTCGTTTGTTTATTCGTTGCACTTGGTGCGTTGTCGTTCGGAAATCCAGTGTGCGGCGCACCGGTGTGTTGAGTGCACGCACTGAACAACCCTACTCAGAAGATGGGGTTTGGCGGTGTGGTGCGTCGGTGCGTTGTCATGGCCGAGTCTCGAGCGCTTCTCTGCTGTGAACAATAGAGGAAATGACCGCAAATTGCGATCATAGAGATAGGGGGTGTCCTTTGCAAGCCTCGGAAAAAAAGGACTTTATAACTACCTGAGAGAGAGAGAGAGAGAGAGAGAGAGAGACGCAGCGCTATAAAAGTTGCCACACGCACGCGAACGCACCCGCTCCACAATTGAAATGGCCTCCTAAATAATATGCACGTCCTTTCATTCATAACCCACAACCCAACACACAACAGTGATGGACGCTGCGTTTTGTCGTCGCACCGAATTGCAACGGAAACTCTGCTACAGGACTGTACATCCATTTAAAATCCTGGAGGGACGAAAAAGAAAATCCAAAAACGCTCGTTTCGGCCAGCAGCAGTTCTACCAGCCATCAAAAGAATCCGGTTGATTAGCCTATTTTATTACTACAGCGTTGAATAATCGCTCTCTCTATAAAATGTGGGTTTCATCAGAGATCAATCAGTGTGTGACATGTCTCATGTATAGCCTACTGTATAGCTTTGCTGAAAGACAGTCAACCCCTGACAACACTGGCCACCTTACTGCTACAAAACCTGTTAGCCGGGGATCCACCATTTGTTTTGCATGAAAAACATTCCTTTGGCAAAATTTTGGCCCCCAAAAACTGTGAAAAGTTGAAAAACGGTGATGACTCATCACTTTTCACAGTTTTTGGGGGCCAATATTTTGCCAAAGGAATGTTTTTCATGCTAAACAAATTCTTGCAATGGATTCAGAATGATGAAGAACACCTAGTTTGACCCCTCACATGCTACTTAAGCAGCTTTTTCATTTCTTTTTTTTATATTTCTAGTGGAGTCAATGGGAAAGTGAATATACAAATGGCCATAACTTTCTTTCGTGATGTTTCCAGCAGAGCAGGCCTCTCAAACTAATAGATAAAAGAGATAAGAGAAATAAAAAGTGCGGCAGAGCATCACAGGTTCAACCCTATTCCTTGAGCTTTTGGGCATGTGGATCCCCGACTACACTATGTATATCCACTAGGGCTGCACAATTAACCGTTTTTAAACCGAAATCGCGATTTGGAACCACGCAATTAGCAAATCGCAAAGGTGCATAATCGCAAAAGTGATGTGACGGTGGCTCCCCTCCTCAGTCCCCTGCACACATGTGAAACTTATGGTGTGTCTTGAGCCTCTATCAGAGTCCAGGGTGAAGAGGTATCCACCGCAAATTTTAGGTGGAAAGATTTCCAGCTCAAGTCAGAAAATAAGTGGAGGCCATCATAGTCCGTCACGGTGGAGTCCTATTCACCGTGACTGACTGGTCTAGATCGACCAATCAGTGAACGGGGTGTTGGGTCGACCTGTCTGAAAGTAAAAACAGAGAGATGTGTCGGGACCCGCGGTGGAAAGCTCTTCACCGCAAGTAATGAATTAATGTTGTAGTTTTATGACTTGAAAAGACTACACCGTGGTGGATAGCTTTCCACCGCAGTGCCGACTATGATAGGGGCTTTAGGGTGAATTTTTTGCCTTGATGAAAGCAAGGCAGCGACATACAGTACTTTCTTCCTGACCTTGACAATAATGAGAGGCAGACAATACCATTACTGAGATCTTAAATAATTTGCTGATCGTTATTCATGCGACAAACACGATAGTCGATTGCCGGTATCTCCTCAGCGTGCCCGGTAGTTTGTGCCTTTATAATAGAGCCCATAGACCCTTACAGGTAGATCTGTAGATCTTATACTGGTAGCAGGTGTTTCTGTGTCAGCAGTAGCAACTCTGTTGCTCCAGTGTTGTGATAGGTGTTGTTGTACAGTACACCACACACCACGAGCTGTGATTGACATGTAGAAAAGTGTCAGCTGACTGCCATCTGATTACAGAATGACTCCAGTGTTCATCATCAACTAACTCAGTGTTTCATGTTGTTTTAACTCAGTGTTTCATGTTGTTTTAACTCAGTGTTTCATGTTGTTTTAACTCAGTGCTTCATGTTGTTTTAACTCAGTGTTTCATGTTGTTTTAACTCAGTGTTTCATGTTGTTTTAACTCAGTGTTTCATGTGCTTTTGTTTTAAGGACAACATCAGGTGATCGGCTCTTCTCAGGACATCCTGGTCAAAGTGGGGGGTGAGGTGATCCTTCCATGTCGTGTTGAACCACCAGTCAACATGGGCAGGAAGACAGTGGAGTGGTCCAGACCTGACCTGAAGCCCAACATCATTTATCTCCTCCAAGATGGACATTACAAACATAGGGAAGACCTGAACCCGCTGTACAAAGACAGGACGTCTCTGTTTCCTCCTGAGCTTCCTTCTGGTAACATGTCTCTGAAACTGTCCAGCGTGAGGCTCTCAGACGAGGGGAAGTACAAGTGTTTTGCTCTACAACTGTACAGCTACACTTTGATCCAGCTCCTTGTTGGTAAGTTTATTGTCCTAGTGATGCTGTGACCAAAGAGTCCAACTTCAATACAACATCGTACAAAGACAACACTGTAACCAACACTGCACTGCATAGAGCCGCGCTACTCAACCCTCGGGCTGCATGCAGCCCTTTCCGCATGTCTGTGCGTCCCGTCATGATCATACAAATACAAATTAATTTTCTAAGCCTTTCAAAGGCGGTGATGTTTGAGCCTCGGTGCACTCTGTAGGTTAGGGATAGGAGTCAGGAAGCGAATGCAGTCAACGCACAGAGCACAGCACTGACAGCAGTGCGAGATGCGGCTGCACTAGAGCTAGTACAATGAGACAGTCAGACAGACAAATCTGCGGAGATCTTTCAGCAGACAACCACAGTCGGGCTCCCTGGAGACTGGACGCATGGCGGTCATGCGATATGAACCGTTCGCGACCACCATGTTTCAGGCTAATGAAGAGGCGACTGCCCGTAGGCACGTAGCCCTTGTCTAGGGTTGGGGACGGTAACCGCCGTACCGCGATATACCGCGGCCTACCGCGGTGTCAGGGTCCTTACCGCGGTCAAAAAATATTTTTTTTTATTGAGAACGAGCGAGTTTTAAAACGGGGGAGAAGCAAGGACCGCATGCGCTCCATGCCGCTCTGCTCTGGGCCGCGTACCACATGTTTGGAACCTAAATGGGCCATCAGTTTCCTTTTCATCGAAAATGAAACTAACGACCCTAGGTATTGCCGTCACGCGGAGACAGAGAAATCCACACTGGACACTAACTGGAGCAGCTGTCTCGTAGCAGGCAGCAGCGTTAAACTTTCTCCATTATCCACAAGACACAAGTATGTTTATACATACCTTGCAGATTCTTTTTATTCATACAGACAGAGCGCGAGCCGCGAGGACTAAAACCGAAAATGAAACCAGCTTCTACTTTTTCCAACACGTCGCTGACTCCGTCGGCGATTTTACAACTTTTTGTGTCAAGTCTTGTAACTAAAACATGTCACTCAATCAATGCAATTTGAGACGTGACTTTACAGAATCAATGTACACAATCTACCCGGGCCGTCTCTCATCTGGTTGTTCACATTCATTCAGCGTACTGTGTCTGAAAAGCAGAGGCGTCAATTGGGTATGGCAAGCTATGGCAGCTGCCATACCTTGGCTACAGGGGGAAATAATAAAATGTACTTTTCATTGTGCCTGTTGCTAAGGTATGGCAACATGACTGGTGACACCAGTCATGTTGCCATACCTTAGCCTTTTCTGAACTGACGCTACTGCTGAAAAGCCCCTGTAGCCTACGTTACTATAGTAACCCGACAGTGCAGAGATCTACAAGCTCAGAACGCGTTGTGGATGCAACGTATTGTGAGCTTGTAGATCTGCTCCTTTCAAAGCCAAACCCGCTGTGCTGTACGGGGATGTATAACTCGGGGCTGTGGAGCGGCATATTCTGGGCAGATGATTGAAATATTTTGGCGTATCGCCGAACTTTAATTGATAGATACGGGGGTGCTGTAATTACCGCAATACCGGCGGTAAATGGGAAGACGGTAACCGCGATAACAAAATGTCGATACCGAGCCAGCCTTACCCTTGTCTCCTCCCCCGTCATTGGAAAAAAGTCAGCACCGCATTCCAACAGATATCATCAGCCAGGGAACTATGCTTATTGTACCACAACTCTCCTCCAACGAGCTGTTGTGTTTTACAAAGCTCAAAGCATGAAACTGTTTTACAAGTACAGTGCAACTGAGGCTCAGTTGAACTGTGCTTGAGTTATTTTTGGTATTTTTGGTGAATGTCCCCCAAGAATAGGCCTGGGATGCTGGGGTTTGAGTGATTGAATAATAAGTATAAACGTTTATTTACAGGTCTGGATCAATAACAGCCTGTCAGGCCATGGCTACAGCTGAAGTCAGATTATTTTTACCAAAACCCCTAAGAGACTTTAAAACACTTTTTGAGTTTTAAAACAAGATTTGTATTTTATTTTATAATTTATTTTATTTGTTACAAAGAAGAAAGACTTAATTTCATTTCTAGGATATCATTTGAGTCATTGAATTGAACAGTTATTTATTTCCAAGGGGCGGTTACAAAAAGATTGAACCAGATCTGTTAATTTTCACTTCACATTTTGTGAATAAAGCCTAATTTGATAAAATTTGATAATGTCATCATTCCATCCATGCCAATCTTTTGGTTCAATGAGGTTTGGCCTGGCTTATATAGATGGAAATGTGTCTGTCTTTTTTTTTTTTTTTTTTTCTAAGTAAAAGTCGATTTAAGTCGTCTGGCAGGGAAGTCCATAGTAAGATAGTTGATCTGAAATAGCCTGGTTAATAAACCAGACTGCACAACACCCCTGTTGGTAGTGGTGGTGTTGTGTAGTCTGGCCCTTCACATTAAATAAGCTTTTTCCACCAGCCCTCAGAGAGGGCGAGCCAATCAGGGCTGTAGGCTTGGGGCACGTGGTGGGTGGTGGCCTGGTTCAAAACCATTCAGCCAATCAGGCAAGTCTGTGTGTATTCAAACACATTCCCCCCTCCACTCTTATTACAGACATCAAACAGATTGTAGTATTTGATGCTTTCAGTGACTAACGAGCTATTGACACTTGTATCAACCTGTATAATTACAGCAGCTCACATGCCCTTTGAAGTTCAGAGGGAGCAATTAAGAGCAAGTCAACTTAACATTTTTTTAAACCACCCCCTGCCCGCCCCCCCAGAAGTGGAATGTCTGCCCGAAATCTCAGACTCTCTTCCCAAAACGAAGTGTGTGATAGAGTCTGACGCTTGAAGTCGTTTGGCACTGTATGAGTTAATATTACATTATTTGATATATCACATTTAATAACTACCCTTTGTTTTTAGCGATTTAGCTTGGTTCTAGGCTTAACACAATTGTCACAAATATCTTTGTAAAAGTCTATGGGGAAAATTAATGGGAGATTTTAAGTGGTACCAGTAAACCACTTCTGCTGCAAGCAGGGTGTCCGCGGATCTTGAAAAGCCTTGAAAGGTATTGAATTTAGTTTTGGAAATTCAAGGCCTTAAAATGTCTTAAAAAGTATGGAATAGTGTGAGTGGGGGTATTGAATTTGATCTGGGGCAGAATGAATAAACTTGTCGCGAACAGAATTTCGTTTCATTAATATCCTCGCCAGAAAGTGCCTGCCGCCTGTCTCTTTCTGCATGCAGCGGAGCCACAGCGCTCCGCTCCAGCCTCCACTGAACTTCAACGCAGTGAACGGACTGGTCATTGCTCGCTCGCTCCCGCGTACATGAACGTGCTCTGTCACTGTGATGTGATGCTACGTTTAGCTACATGCTAAAGCTACTCCCGTTTCTGGCTTCTCGTCTCGGCACAAAGTGAGGCTGGCAGAGAGTCATAAACTCATAAGTCATAAAAAGACGTCTGATTTTCAAAGCGGAGAAACTAATTATCTGTGATTTACAACAGCCGTTCTCCCGACCCGAGCGCTCTGCACGTTCTCATAGTATTGCGTCTCTCCCATAGAGTGGTCTCTCCCCTCTTCCGAGAGCCCCCATATACACAGTTGTGAGAAAAGCATACTCAAATGTAAAAGTATCTATACTGCAAGTAAAAGTTCGGAATTCAAAATGTACTTGAGTAAAAGTATACACTTAGGACTAAAAGTAAAAGTACCCATTCTATTCTCTTATTCTGTTTCCCATGTTACCCAAATAATATCCTTTGAAAATAGCCATGGCTGAAGTGGTTATGTAGGCTACAGGCCTACTTTTCAAAGTAACTAGTAACTAAAGTTTTCAAATAATTGTAGTGGTTAAAAGCCTCTGAGATGTAGTGGAGTAGAAGTAAAAGTTATGAACATTGGAAATACTCCAGTAAAGTAAATTGTACTTATAAGTACAGCACTTGAGTAAATTACATTTTTATTACCTCAAGAAAATAAAAAAAATATCATTATTGCACCAAAGTAATCAACAAACTAAAACTATACTATAAAACATGTTCAAACTTTAGCCAAATTATAAAATAATATAAGAAAGAGGCAAACATTTTATAAATAGCCGATCTAAAAGCTCACAATTACACATTTAGGAAATACTCCAGTAAAGTAAATTGTACTTATAAGTACAGCACTTGAGTAAATTACATTTTTATTACCCCAAGAAAATAAAAAAAATATCATTATTGCACCAAAGTAATCAACAAACTAAAACTATACTATAAAACATGTTCAAACTTTAGCCAAATTATAAAATAATATAAGAAAGAGGCAAACATTTTATAAATAGCCGATCTAAAAGCTCACAATGCTAAAAAAAAATTGGGGACCAATACTTTTTTTCTGGGACCCATTTGAATGACCACCTGTAGTGCAGGACACATTACATTGAAAATCTAGCAACATCACTGTACATGTTTACTTACTGTTGTTATGCCGAATGGCATCATATTACTTGTTTACATGTATTTATCCAATACAATTCAATGAACAATGTAATAATAGTAAACGTTTTTAAAAATGTTGCCGCGGTAATGGTATTAAATTTGTGTTTTTAGAGGTATTAAAAAGCCTTAAAAAGTATTGAATTTGTACTTGGGAAATGTGCAGATACCCTGGCTGCAAGGCTCTATAGGCCTATGCTAGGGCAGGGGATCCTTGAGGGGCTTCCAGGGGGTCCCCAGCTAAATTACTTTATATAGTATCTAAATCAGCTTAACCACTTTAACCCTTATAACCAATCTAGCTTGTAGATCTTCTATTTTCAAAAATAAATCTAACAATGTGAAAATGTTTAAATATTTTTGTAACATTCTAACACAAATCTTGTATGTATCAGCCCAAGATATTTCCAGACGTTAGTCCATTGCCAAATGCATATTAATTTGAGGGTTCCTGATATGAACAGAACCACTGTTCCATGGTGTATTCCTAGCAGCATGTAAAACAAAATAAATGCACCTGATGGAGTTACAGTTGACTAATTTCTTTCCTATGCAATAGTCTTCAATCCTCTCTGGAAGAAGTTGCACATGACTTCTGCAGCCGCACTGAGGCCCTCCAACACGACCACTCTGACAAGCTAAATGATGAGTGCAGTAAATGTTTTTGTCTGCATACAACCCAATGAGCCCATAATATTAACAGCGTAACAGTGCCCGTCATTTCAGCTGATAAGGTGGCCCAAATTACCTGAAAATTGCTAATCAAGAAAATGTGTGACAGCTGATGTTTCAAAAGCAATAAAATAAAACTAATTTATTTTATTACATGAATTTAACTTAAACATATTGACAACAGTCCTTATTAATCATGAAACCAAATTCAGTATCACATATTGCTTTTTCTTAGTTTCCTAGGCCAATTACCAAAAAGCGGCCCAAATTATCTGACTTCACCCTATTCTTTTACAGTGTAGCCTACTTTGCGCTTCCAAAAAGCAGCCCAAATTACCCGACTTCACCCTATTCTTTTACAGCGTAGCCTACTTTGCGCTTCATTGCAGAGCTGCTGCTGTACAGTCTTCATTTGGATCAACGGATTTACAATCTTTTCTTTCTTTTTGAGTATCCCAAACCGATTATTATCAGTGGAATCATTCATATTTTCAAGCACCACATACTTTGGGTGGAAGAGAACGGTTGTCGTGCTGCTGCAACAGCGGACACTGGCTTTGTTTCAACTCGTCGCAGACACGCAAAGTTATTGATTGCACTTGGGTCTTATGTGATGCACTGTGGACAAGTGCCTCCGTCTGCATTGTCTAAAGCTGGCCATACACTAGCCGATAATCGGGCTATTTAATTACCCCCCCGACAATCGGGCTGCCTCCGACTGAAACGTGCCCGACTATCGGGCATGAACGTCGTCTAGCGTGAGGTCTCACAGATCCACTCGGAGCCCAGCCGAGTGGCTCGGAGGACGATCGGGGGTAGCCCGACTCTTTTCAAACATGTTTGATATTTTCCTGGATCAGTACTGGTCTTGAAGACTGGAACAGCAAGGGGACTGAGAGAAAATAGGTACAGCAGCCGCTGATAGACGCAAGTCTCTGAGCATACATCTGACTGAGTGACAGATCCATCTCTTTTTTTTTCTCTCCACCTCTCCCTCTGCCTCTCACTCACTCACACACACACACACACACACACACACGCGCGCGCGCGCGCCCGCACACAGACACACTTTTCATAGCGTCCGTCCGTCCATCAGGTTGTATCATGAATGATTGGGATTTAAATTAAAACTCAACGGCAGCGCATATCAAACAAACAGAAGAAAGACTGCGACCAGCACACATCCCTTGAAAGTAGGTGGGACGTTCGCGAACGAATCAAGTATTTTGAACGGCTCTTTGAAATGAACGATGGGATCCGGTTCGCAGTAGGGAGCCGTTCCTTTCTAATGAACAGTGGTGGAAAAAGACAAGTACTCAATTTCTTAAGTAAAAATATCAATACTGCAATCAAGTTGAAGTTTCGAATGTTAATGTACTGGAATAAAAGTAAAGTAAAAAAGTATTGGTATCAAAATGTACTTAAAGTACCAATATTAGAACGTACTCATTGTGCAGAATGTCCTGTGTAAATGTCCTGAGTAAAATGTAGAAAAATCATTTGAAAGTAGCCGATCTACAAGCTCACAATGGGTCGCAACGTGACACATTGTGAGCTTGTAGATCGGCTATTTTCAAATGGCATTTATGTAACCTATGTATGTCATAAATAAATGTATAGGGTTGAAGTTATTTGTAATTATAATCAAAATCTACAAAGTAACTAGTAACTCGAATGAGCCAGTCTTTTGAACGGCTCTTTGAAAGGAACGGATCCCAGAGATCCGGCTCACTTCAAAGAGCCATAAATCCCATCTCTACTTTGCTCTTGAAGTACACGCCCCCTGCCTGATCTACAAACCCTACTATGTGGCGCGGAGGGACACAGTTTGATCTTGGAAATCTAATGTTCTGTGCGCCACACAGTCATACGACTAATCATAAATCAGGCACCATGAGAAGCAGACAACACGCAGCACGCTGCAGTGATAGAGACAGAGAGGGTAAAAGTCAGAGAGTTGAACAGAGGAATGGATGGACATGACCTGAAACGTGTCAAAGTGAACTCATATGATCATCAAAATGGGACACAATTGAAGCGTTTTTTTTTGTTTGTTTTTTTTCCTCCATTGCGCGAAGCGATGGTGTGTTGTGTGGATAACGTTTATGTGTTGTTGTGTGTGTGCGTGTGCGTGCGTGTGTGTGTTGCAAGGCGAAGAACAGCCCCCGTGACATTTTGTATTAATTATATTATGTATTATTGCTTTGTTCAGGCCCGAATCCTGTAGCGTGCGGAGCGCCCGACTGTTCAAAACGGCTAGTCTGAGCCCGTTTAGATTATCTGGTAAAATAATCTGAAAAAATTATCCTGTAGTGTTTAATTCTACCCGATTCAGTCGGGCCCGATTATCTTGTAGTGTATTTGCCAGCCTAAGTGTTCCCTCCCGTGCATGATGTAACAACCGTGCTGCATATAGACCATTGCATTTAGCTCTCCTCTTGTCTTTTCAAAAAGGTAACCAAACTAGTGTTTCACGCGTTCCACCATAGTTCCGCGGCACGCACTTCCAAAGCACACAACTATCAATGACGCAATGTACCTCGTGACGCTTAGTCGCTTACCCGATAACAGGCTCGACAAGCCAAAAGCTTTTTGATACTCGCGTCTTAATAAATTCAGAACCGGGTTTGTAATGGACCCTTTTTTCGGTCTCCATCCCTAGTCAGGACCAAAAGATTGGTACCTTCCTAGCTGCCTGTTTAGAAAGCCCTTAAATACACATATCACCTTGAGGGGGTTCCAGGGGGATGTGGAGTGGTATTGTATTGTTCGGTACAGATTCTTTCTGTTCGGTATTCGATATTCGTTTCGATATGTTGCACCCCTAGTCCGTACACGGTAGTGATGCGCGGGTCAGGTTTTTTTTCATAACCCGCACGGCCACAGCCCACAGCCCGCACGGAACGTAACCCGCCTGAACAATATACAATATACTGTATAATACCGAATATAGGACGATATTTTATTCTAATAAACATACCCTCAAAATAGGGAGTCATCCTATAATTGGGGATTAGACTTTTCACCGGGGAAATACGTTATGTATCTTTCAGGACCTTTCCCTGCTCTCTCACAGCCCCCGCGAGCTCCTACAGTAATTACCGTACACTACATGATTGATGCGCATGCGAACTTTGGACCTCGGCTCATTTCACCTCCCTTTTGGCAAAGTCGGAGTGCTTTGGCATTGGACTTACCGGGCCGCGTGCATGTGCGTTGTTCTCGCGAACATCGGCGTGGATGACGGGCGCACATGTGATCTTTAGCGTGGAAGTTTAATCCCAACAGCAACTGAATAGCCTAGCCCTAGGCTATAACGCTGGCTGCAATGGTTCCTGTTTACGATGGACCGTCGCATCTGAATGATGAAACGGGCCGCAAAGCTTAATGGGAAATGTAGTGTTTGTTATTGGGCTTTTCACAGTCTGAATTGTGAATGTTGTTTTTGAATAGAAGTTGACTTTGATGGTTAATTGCAAAACAATACAGCAGAATGTTATCTCTGTATAAGCTTTTCTATAATAATTTTACAATAATAACGTTTTTCTTTATAAATAACTTCAACATATTTTTTCCCAAAATGATAATTGAAAAATAGGGGTCGTCTTATAATCAGAGTCGTACTAAATTCGGGCTAATACGGTAAAAATCATCTACCAATCGTATCCGTTGGTTGACTGGCTGGTTATATAACTTAACCGACACAAAGTATTTATAAACGGACTTGTGTGGATGACAGAGACATTTAAGTGAAATCCTGATCAGCGACACGCACTGAATTGTTTGTGCATCGGGTTAGCGGGTTGGCGGGCGGGTGGGGGCACCGGGTCGGCCCGCGCATCACTAGTACACGGACAGTTGTTTCCGTGGCAAATTCTGCTTTTACACACCAACATTACAATGTTTTTAGTTTGATCCCAATTACTGATTGTCAGTCTCCAGGTTTTCTTCAGTAGTCCTTAAATACCTGTATCACTCATAGCATCACTTTATCTCTGCCTTAGATTTGTAAATATTGTCAGTAGTGTAGATGGATGGATATATTGATAGATAATCATATTTATAACCAGGGGTGCACATAATTGTTTTGGCCTAGTACTCAGGGGAGACCCTGGAGCTGTTACTTGGTCCTCATCAAGCTTGCGAGTCGCGACCCGTCCCACAGGATGGATAAAAGAGGGATACATCATGGATAACTTACAGCAAAACGACATGTATTCATAAATAAAGATGAATTAACAAATTATGGTGTGTGTTAGTCTGTAGAATCAGTAGTGTAGGTGAGTGGATGTGTGCAAGTATGGTGTGGGGGTGTTGGATGCAAAACAAAAGAAACCAATGCAAAATCAAATGACTGCTCTCTAAGCATGAAAGTAGGGAGCTTAAACACTGTATGTCTGTTCTGTAAACAACAAAACTTTATGTCTGTTCTGTAAACAACACAACTGTATGTCTGTTCTGTAAACAACAAAACTTTCTGTTCTGTAAACAACCAAAATATTAACTGACATCTCTTAAAACACTACATCTCTGTTTTGAAAACAACAAGAACTGACATCTCTTAACTCATTGATTGCCAAGGCCCGAGAGTTTCCCGAGTTATTACAGTAGTACCATGCTGCCACAGCCCGAGTTGGCAGCCATTTTTCTTTTTCTTTTTTCTTTTTTTTTTTATAAAAAAAAAATCAAAAATGCCTAAAATGTATTAGGCATGATCGCAATAGCGAAATTGCATGTTTAGCCCCATAACAAACACATCTTTCAAAATGGCAAAATGTTTGTTTTGTCTGACTTTGAAGGCTTCTTTCTCATGAATGCCTGAACGGATTTCCAAGCGGATTTTTTTGTTTGAAAGCTGTTAAAAAGTACTACACATAATGGTGCATGATCTAGGCATGGGCGTGCACGACCCGTGCACTAAACATTGATCCGTGCACTAGAAATTTAGGAAGGTGGCAGTGTTTGTTTTGTCTGACTTTGAAGGCTTTTATCTCATGAATGCCTGAACGGATTTCCAAGCGGATTGTTTTGTTTGAAAGCTGTTAAAAAGTACTACACATATGGTGCATGACCTAGGCATGGGCGTGCACGATCCGTGCACTAAAAATGTATCCGTGCACTAGAAATTTAGGAACGTGGCATCCTGGTACTTGGCGGCCATCTTGTAAAGGGCATCAATGAGTTAAAACACAGTGACTGTATGTCTGTTCTGTAAACTACAAAGACAATCTCTTAAAGCACTGTCTGTATCATTGAACCATTTATGCATCTCAAGCACTGTCTGTAAACACTGAAGCATTTATGCAGCAGTGATATTGATACTGTAGCATAAATTATTCTACTAGCTGGATGTCCTCATCACTGTTCTCCTGACTGCTGTCACTGCTGTCCTCATCCTGTCTTTCAACCATGGCAGAGGATGTAGGCCTACTCCTCCCCCCCTGGTTGAGCCTGCGATCAGCTGTTTTCATCCAAAGTTCAACAGCTGGCTTTGGGTTAAAGGTCTCTGTTGTCATTTTAGACAGGTGGATGTGCATCAGGGCTGAGAGGCGAGTGTCTGACAGGTGGGATCTGTACTTGTTGGAGCGGTGAAAGCGTTCCCAATGAACAGGTATATCCGTGGGTATGTGGCTGGGTGGCTGGCTGGGTGGCTGGCTGGCTGGGTGGCTGGCTGGCCGTGTCCGTAGTCTGGCAATACCTTGAGTGGCCACACACAACACACTAGTTAAAGGAGGGGCGCTGTTTTGTGCAGGCCAGGCACACTCACCACTCACTCACAGGCACAGTTTATACTCACTCACTCACTCACTCACTCACATAGGGTACAGCTGCTCAAATTCACCGCTCCACTTCGAACCGAGGTTTGATTTTTTTTCATTATATTTAGGTGTGAAAATCCTCTCACATGCAGCACTGCTCAAAGGCAGTGTAAGGGACAACAGAATGACTTTCCAAATGTTGGAGTAAGTCTCTGGGTTGCTTGTCCTCACTATGTTGACCAAGTCAGACACAGAGGAGGCTGCTAAACACTTTGCTGATTGCTTTAAATGCATCCATTCTCTTAGAGTGGAGTCTCTGTCAACAGACATGCTGGCCTCATAATTCTGGAGGATGTCACCAAGTGTGGTGTTGCCAAAACTGTGGACGTCTTTTTTTTTTCACGAGGCCAAGTTGAAGGATCAAAAATGAGAAACTGATCACATGACTTGAGGGATTCATATCTGGTTTCAAACTCCTGAATTAGACCTCTGAGCACATCAATTTTGTCCCTGTCAGCATCCACATGTGCAACAGTCTCTTTCCTGTACGTGTCATCACTGTCAAGCAGAAGTGTCAACTGTCCAATAGCTACCATGAGCTCATCTTTGCATTCACCAATAAATAGTCAGCTTATCTTGCTGGAACTTGAGGGAGAGAAACTGAAGGATTTTTCCAGTGTCAAGCATGTTGGCTAGGAAACATTGAAAACGCTGTGTGCAGACATGTTTCAGGTCACTGTCATCACTTGTAGCCAATTGAATTTTAATGGCTGGTAACAGTCTCCATATTTTCAATAGTCTCATGTCTCCATGCAGACCATCTAATATTGTGGAACCTTCCTAGCTTAACATAGGCAATGCCATTCTCAACACACAGTTTCTGTAGTTGTGCACATTTTTTTTAACCCCCCTTCTGCAAATAATAGCTAAGCATCTTGACAATGGAACGATTAAAAGACTCACAGTACGGTACCATGCGATCAGCTGATTTTGCGCAGTTCTCCAGTGTGTGGGCCGTACACAGAATGTGCACAAGGGAATCCCCGATGAGCACCTTCTCACGTAGTTTAGGAATGACGCCGTTGTATACACCCACGTTGACAGCTGCTCCATCGGTGCACACGGAGACCAATTTCGTCTTCCACTCGTCTGTTAATCCACATTCTTGGAATAGTTGCACAAGTCCATCCACAATGTCCTGTGCTGATAGCGCCGCCCCCAGATTAATTAATCCAAGGAAATCTGAGCTAAACTCTCCGTAGCTGGACACTGACACAATGTACACGATTGACGATTTCCTGCTCTGATTTGTTGATGTCCTCTGACCCGTCAAAGAGCAGACCCCAAAATTCAGCTGCTTTTAATTTTTCACGCAGTTCTGAGGTGATAGTCTGTGCAATAGTCTGCATGATGCGGGCCCCCCCTTCTCTTGAATGATATGCACTCCCGACATTAACACCAAGCCTTATAAGTAGAGGAATGTCCTCTTCAAAATAAGTCATTGGGCGTGCATGTTTGGCTTTATGGAAGGCCAACAGAAAAATATTACATAGTGCTTCACGCTGGTCATCATTAATTTTGTCCTGCCACCTGTCAAGCGGGCGACTCCGATCCTGGGCGCTCTGGTTATCAATGGTTTGCACGATGTTGACGTGCTCTTTGCTTTTCTCATGCTTGTCACAATGAGGATGACTGAAATTCTTTGTTCCTATATAAAAGGCGCTGCTTTTATCGGCCAGATTGGGATGTTCACGGCATATTTTGCACCACATCTCGGAGCGTTCATCATTAGTTTGGAGCCAGCCGACATCCTCCAGCCACTTCTCCGCAAACACGCGTTTTTTGTGTGGCTCAGCTGGCGGTTCAGTCTGGTGTCTCTTAGGAGGAGGTGGTGGAACACCAAAATAGTTGCTTAACGGGGCTTGCTTCTTTGACATGTTTGACAAGTGGCTGTAATAAAGCAGTCAGCAGAGAATGTGTCAGGATTTTCAGGAAGTGAATTCCTCACTCACCGCTCTCACCCGGTCTCAGCTGTTGGTACGCAAGTGCGCCTCCCTGCCTCTGATCAGCAGCGCAGCATGCATTTCGATGATGCATGCGCACCTGCGTACCACTTATGTGCATCTCTGTTTATATCCATGTGTTTTCGCAGGCTCAGGGTCTCAGCCAGAGATCTCTTCAAATGGACCAACAGATGATGGCGTATCGTTGAGCTGTGGTTCTGGCTGCTGGTATCCTGAACCTGAGATGTCTTGGCTGGACGCTGATGGAAACAACATGCCTGCTGAACCCCCAGTGATGGACAGACCTTCTCAACACTGTTACATTGTCCAGAGGAATGTGACAGTGAGGACAGCAGGTCATGTGACCTGTAGAGTCTACCTGCCACTCTTCAACCACACTGCTGACGAACAACATTACATCTCAGGTAATGAATGTTTACATCACTGTTTATTATTTAACACCTTCTAGAACCTCTGTAAACACCTCTACTCTACTGTAACACTGTTAAACAATACTATAAATACTGCCACTCTTCAACCACACTGTTGAGACACAACGTGTCATCAAAGGTAATGAATGTTTATTAATGATCCATTAGAGAGTAGAGACACATTAATGAATGTTTATTAATGATCCACTAGAGACACATTATTTAACAAGCCTCTTTTCTTCCTGGGCCCCTGAACAAAGCTAATACAATACAGGTATTCAACTAAAAATACAAATGAAAGTAAAAAGAAATCCAACAGTCTAGTCAGTTTTTAAACAAATGCAAAATAACAGTTACATACTTGACAAGTTACCTTGTAAGATATATATGTTATAATTTAGTTATGGATGAACCATAAGCAGGGAAATACTTTGTTTTGTTGTTACTTTGGGATCAATTTATGAATACATGTATTAAGTAGCCGTGTAATGAGCAGCCAGGGGTTATTTCTCAAGGTCAATTATCCCTTCTATAAAGTCTAGTCTTCATCCATGTGTGAAGCTGCTTTTAAAGTGGGATCAGAATAAACATTTAGACACATAGTCAGAGTAACGAGCAAGGGAATACTTAGTGTTGTTGTTACTTTTGGATCAATTTATGAACAAATGTATTAGTTAACCATGTAAAGCATTACACCTCTCTGCCTCGCCTCAGGATTTAATCATCCTGTCAGGGTTATTCCTCAAGGTCAATAATTATCCCTTCCATAAAGTCTAGTCTTCATCCATGTGTGAAGCCGCTTTTAAATGAACTCAGAACACACATTACAGTACATTTATATGGAGACAAGGTAGGAATCAAACCTGTGACCACAGGACCACAGGACTGTAACCACTTTAACTCCACTGTTGATTTGATGGATTTCATTGTATAATGTTTACAGTTGTGTCATAACTGTGTGTTTCAGAGAGTGACATTCCCACAGAGGGAGGATCAACAGGAGCAGTGATTGCAGTGATTTTTACACTGATCATCATCTTAGTGTCAGCAGGACTGGGATATTTATACTGGAGGAAGAAGCAAACTGGTGAGTCTTTTCCATTATGTGATTGATAAATCATCCATCTATGTTTCTATAATGATATGTCAAAGACTTGACTATATATTGATCATCATAGTAATTCTACAGTGTTTCTAAGAGTTGACATGTGTATTATTATATCTGTAATCTTTCTCTTCTATAGGTTTGACACTGCCTCAGCGTGATGTTGGTAAGATAAAAAGTTCCACTGCATGAAATCAACTGCTGTACTGCATCTGTTATTTCACTATGATTACATAAAATAAAGTATCCATTTATTGATTTATTTAATACTGCATTCATTCACACATAGTGTAAGCTCCAATCCACAGATTAAGAGTTTCTCCAGTGCAGAATGCAGATCAACACATGTTTTTAATGTGTTTCAGAGATGGCTCCATTGGTGAATCCAGCAGACCAGCCTATAACGTATTCAGGTAGATCCTTTATTTTATTATCTCTGTGTGTTCTGAGGTGATTCACTTCTACTGGTTGTTCCTAAAGGTGACAGAGTCTCTTAAAACCTCTTAAATCTCTTTAAAAACCAACTCCCCTTCATGCTGAAATCATACAGTATGACCCGGGGTTGTGACCAGCACTGAGAGAAAAGACGTGCTACAGCCAATCAGAGCGGGTGATTGTATAAACAATATAGACTGTCTGTCTGGATTAATATTTTTCCATATACATATTAAATCATCATGATATGTGTTAAGTACATTATGGTCACATTCATTTTTAATTGAATGATAAAGCAGTCGATATGTTTCTAGGCTTTCTACTGGTTATTCCAAGTGAAAACGCGCCCTCGCTACGGCATTCATTTCCATTCGCATTTCTGTCCTGAAACAGATCGTATATAAAGATGGCAGATTTTAAATTGCTAAAAATATGCTTCATTTAGAAACCAATATATATATATATATATATATATATATATATATATATATTTGTTATGGTCTATGGGTAAGCAGGTCAAAAAGTAACAGTAACAGGCTGGTTATACAAATTGCAAGCAAAAATCATTCTAGGTTCCCATATGAATGCAAATCCACAAAAAGTAATCGGAGAGATAATTTTTACGTTTAGTATTGAACAGATAGAAACGTCAAATGGACACCTGCTTGCCAGATGAGATTGACCTGCTATTTAAAATATAACATCAGAAATGGATTCTACACACATGGAACCCCTAACAAAGAGGCCATCTTGGATTACACAAATTGCCCCAATGACAACTTTGGGCAACCAAGACGAAATAGTTCTAGGACATCATATGAATACAAACAACAGAATAATGTCAGTGGAACAACCTTTTATTTGTGTATTTATGTATTTATATACTTACTTACTTACTTATTTTCAAATGCAGTGTACATTCTGAGTAGATATGTTCTGTTATTTATCTTTGCATACAGTGAGTGTGACCCTCACTTCATTTAGGCTATGTAGGCTGTATTACAGTCAAACATGTGATACCACAGTGTTTAAGTACACTCATATTTAAGTGTTTGTGCGTGATGCATATACTGTATGTGTATGGATGAAACATATCTAAAGGCGGCGTGCATGCATTTGTGCGTTTGTGTGTGCATTTTTGTGTGTGTGTGCGTACATGTGCAGCAGTTTGGATGCTGTGCAGTGCAACACGACAGTGTCAGTGGTTTTATGATCACTAGGAGTCCTGACCCATAGTTTGAGAACCTCATATCCACATATCACTGTAATCCTTGGCCATCAAATAGAGGTAGAATCACCATCATTACAATCACAGTGCAACACGACAGTGAAAGTGGTTTTATGATCACTAGGAGGACTGACTCCTGAACCATAGTTTGAGAACCTCTTTTTTACTGTAAAACAGTAACCACTGTAATCCTTGACCATTCTTTTTGTCTGTCTGTCTGTCTGTCTGTCTGTCTGTCTGTCTGTGTCTGTCTTTCTTTCTTCTTTTACCAGATCTCGTAACAAATGATGAAGAAATTCGTATTGTGATGGTGGGGAAGACTGGAGCTGGGAAGAGTGCCAGTGGAAACACCATCCTGTTCGACCCAATGGCTCCTGAAGTATTTGAATCAAACTTTTCACCTGATTCTGTGACGTTGAGCTGTAATACGGCCAGTGCTGTAGTGGCTGGTAGAAAGGTTTCTGTTATTGACACTCCAGGCCTGTTTGACACTGGGTTCAGTAATACTAAAACCATTAAAGAGGTCAGCAAGTGTATTACTTGTGCTGCTCCTGGTCCTCATGTGTTCCTGGCTGTGATCCATCTGGGGAGATTCACAGACGAGGAGAGGAACGTTGTGGCAAAGATCCAGAAAGCATTTGGAAAAAGTTCAGACAAATACACCATGATTCTCTTCACTCATGGTGACAAACTTAAAGGTCAAACAATTGAGGAATTTTTGAATGATTCTCCAGAACTACTAGAATTAATCAGCAAATATAGTGGTTATCATGTCTTTAACAACAAATGCAAGGATCCCTCTCAGGTCACTGAGCTGATAGAGAAAATCAACCAGATGGTGAAGGAGAACGGTGGAAGCCACTACACCAACCAGATGTTCCAAGAAGAAGCAAGGAGACAAGGTGAGAGAAACAAGTCATTCCTCTTTAAGGGCTCGTACACACTGCATGACTGTCGCTGACCATTTTTGGCGTTCGCCGACAAAACCGCCGATCTGCCGCAAGATCGGGCTTTGCTCACCGAGGTTTTGCTCGTTGTGTGTGAAAGGGACTGCGAGAAGATCTGGCCGTGATAATAGCACTCGGCGATGTCTTCCCGAGCGTTTCTAGATATCTAGCAGGTTTGATACAGTATTTGATGGCTCTGTCACAGTGCAGCCCGAGAGGATCCGTGTTACAGCCAATGAGAGCACAAGACAGCTGTGCTCACAGACAGAATGTCTGTCTGTCTGTCTGTCTGTCTGTATGGATAGATACATAGATACAGACCTTTATTCTGAGGGTAAATTCAGGTGTCTTATTGGTAGTAATATTGCTGTTAAATGATAGTCTGTTCCATAATATAAATGCTGTTTCATAGTAATATAAAACATCTCATTCAATATGTTGATAAAACCATGCAGCAGCGATGCAGGTGTTATTGTGAAAACATTGAAAACGTGTGCTCTCTCTCTCTCTGTGTGTGTGTGTGTGTGTGTGTGTGTGTGTGTGTGTGTGTGTGTGTGTGTGTGTGTGTGTGTGTGTGTGTGTGTACGTGCGCGCGTGCGTGCGGAGAGAGACGGAAAATCATTAGCACCCTGATCGCTCTCATGTGTTTTTATTTATTTTTACCAGAATTGTACCCACCACCCTCAAACAAAAACAAAACAATATTGTCATGCACCAGGAACAATGCACCACAAAAGAGGGAGTCCACACAAGTCAAAAACGTTTAAATTATTATTTATTACTTAAATTAAATGAACTAAAGCAATGGTCAAACATAAAGGCAAGTGAGGTGTGAGCAAGTCAGTAGTCAGTGGTGTCTGCAGTGTATGCATGTGTGTAGTGTGCCGGGTGTGTGTTGTAGTAAGGTGTGTAAAAGAGAACTAAACAAAAGGCTTAGGCCACAAACAGGCCATGTGGCTCCCTGAGCATGACCTGTTCCTGGGAAGAGAGAGAGAGAGAGAGAGTGTGAGCTGGGCAGGAGGCCTTCCTTTTATACTCCCCAGACCACACCCCCTCCAAGGTGTGCGCAAATGAGCTGACGGCCTGCTCCTCCCTGCTATGACACCGAGCCAGGCGCCTAGCCTACAGTGAGGCAGAGAGGGACAGGGCCGTCACATACCCATCCACCCACGGCCGCAAGAACGAATCCTGCTGAGGCAACGGTCGCAAAGCAACTGATCTGAGTGTGTTGGCCAGTGCAGCTGGTCTAACTTGTGAGCTGGTGAACTCTTCTTTGGATTTACGGACTGGACACTCCCTTTTCCAGTGTCCGTCACCCTTACAGTAATGACATACTCCCATTGAGTTGTCATGTGTACTTGGTGTCACCCCATGGCCGACCTTCTGTCTATGGAACTCTGAACCACGTGCAACATGGGAAACTGCGTCCCTGTAAACCTTCTCTGTACCTTGACTGCTGAAGTTATTTTTGTGAATCAAGACGTACTCATCAGCCAAAACTGCTGCCTCTGCTGGAGTTTTTACCTTACTCTCTGTGATGTACGTGGCAACACTACAAGGTACAGTATTTTTGAATTGTTCCATGACCACTAGGTTAAACATTTGTTCAACTGTCTCAACCTCTGAGGATGAACACCAGCGAGAACACTGTGTTGTCAGCTCTCGCACAAACTCCACATGAGACTGATTGTCCCGTTTCCTCCAGCTCCGAAACCGCTGCCTGTATGCCTCTGGCACCAACTCGTAGATTTTTAACACTGCTGCTTTAACCTTTGCATAACTCCTGCCATCTGCAGGACTTAAAGCTGCAAAAGCCTCCTGTGCTTTGCCTGTAAGCACCGATTGCAACATCAAAGTGCGATCTGCGTCTGGCCATTTCCTTGCATCGGCTACTCTCTCAAACAGCAAAAAGAATGTATCAGGATCTTGTTCATTGAACTTGGGCAGAAGCCTCATGTTAATGCCAATGTCAGAAGATTTTGTGCCACCCCTTTCAGCATTACCAGGGAACAGTGCGTCTGGTGTTAAAACCCCCTGCTGTATCATCTCTAGCTTTTTGTATTCAACATCCAATTTTGCCATCTCAACCTGCGGTTTAATTTTCTCCAATTCCAACAAATGCTGTTGTTTTAACAATAAGAGTTCTTTTTTCTGTTGAAAACCAATCAAGCTTGCCTGAGCCTCTTCTTCCTCATCATCATCTTCCTCAAGTTGCCCCTGAACTTCCTCAGGCTGCAGAATACCATTCTCCACCAACTTTCCCAGTAAACAAGCCCTTTTTGCATCCTTAAGCGTTCCAGTCACTGTGATCCCAAATTTTTCCCCAATTATCAACAGTTGATCAACAGTGCATTTATTAAGCAATTCCACTGATGGAGCTTTAACAAAGTCTTCTACCACTGAAGACATTGTGCAGAAAAAAACTGACCAAAAAATAAGGAAGTGTTGGGGCTGCATACAAGGGTGTAGTTTAACTTAACAACACTGAAACAAATCCCACCCTAACTAACTTATAACCTTATCTACCTACCTTTTCCTACGGCCGACACCCGGGTATGAGGAATGGTCCCCTACATCACATATTGTGAAACCCAAGATCTGTCGCTAACAAAATCACCACTAAGGGGAAATAAAAACTTAACAAAACAACCAGTACCCTACTGGCACTGGCGACTGAGGGACTTGTTCCACAAAAAAAAAAAAAAACTACTACCCCCCTGTATTAACAATCCCAACACTTACCTGAAACTGTAACTGCACAAAATGCTGTGGGGCCAAATGCTCCCTCTCTCCGGCTCCTAACAACAAAACAAACTTGTGTGAAACTCCCAACAATCAACAAATGTCAAACTGAAAACTAACTTTACATTTTCAATTAACCAGGTTAGACTTTTTGACGAGCCCCCATTTTGTCATGCACCAGGAACAATGCACCACAAAAGAGGGAGTCCACACAAGTCAAAAACGTTTAAATTATTATTTATTACTTAAATTAAATGAACTAAAGCAATGGTCAAACATAAAGGCAAGTGAGGTGTGAGCAAGTCAGTAGTCAGTGGTGTCTGCAGTGTATGCATGTGTGTAGTGTGCCGGGTGTGTGTTGTAGTAAGGTGTGTAAAAGAGAACTAAACAAAAGGCTTAGGCCACAAACAGGCCATGTGGCTCCCTGAGCATGACCTGCTCCTGGGAAGAGAGAGAGAGAGAGAGAGTGTGAGCTGGGCAGGAGGCCTTCCTTTTATACTCCCCAGACCACACCCCCTCCAAGGTGTGCGCAAATGAGCTGACGGCCTGCTCCTCCCTGCTATGACACCGAGCCAGGCGCCTAGCCTACAGTGAGGCAGAGAGGGACAGGGCCGTCACAATATACACAAATCTAATTATTTCAAACTGTGCAACATTCTTTAAATGAGTGAAAATAGCTGATGACAAGCTCAAACGTGACATGTTGTGAGCTTATAAAGCAGATCTTTTTGTTATTTGTCGTACAAAGTGCTTAAAGCAATGATAATAAATATATCATATAATATACCATATAAAAATCTTCTGTTGTCTCTCATGTTTCAGAGCTGAAGACATTGATGGATTCATTGAACCTGACTGCAGCATCTTCATGTGAGTCCTTAGTTTATTGAATTAATTGATATTCAGATAGACTTAAAATAAACTTTACTGTTTACTAGTGCAGGCCTAGCTCTGGTCCATCGCTTTCACCTCCCGCATTGCTCCCGGTGAAGCTCTGACAGACCCGTCGGGAAACACATGGACTCGAGATTGTCGGCCCGCCGAGCGCTCAATACTAGTGAAAATAAACAAAACCGTTTCACTACTCACCAAACCAAAGGTCGTTTTGCGCTGTTGAAAGTCTATTCTCCGCGGTGGTAAACCTCTCAGCACCCCACCTACTCTGTAAAATACATTATTTTTGTCATAAAATAAAACGCACACACCTCAGGCCACCTAGCGGCCACCGCAGATACAATGGTTAACAACCCGGAAATAAGCGGCGGTCGAGTTGGATGCACTTTATTTCATGCCAAAAATAATGTATTTTACAGAGTAGGTGGGGTGCTGAGGGGTTCACCACCGCGGAGAATAGACTTTCAACAGCGCAAAACGACCTTTGGTTTGGTGAGTAGTGAAACAGTTTTGTTTATTTTCACTAGTATTGAGCGCTCGGCGGGGCCGACAATCTCGAGTCCATGCCTTTCCCGACGGGTCTGTCAGAGCTTCACCGGGAGCAATGCGGGAGGTGAAAGCGATGGACCAGAGCTAGTGCAGGCCCAACCCCAACCCACATTGATATTGTGATGGTATTGTGTAGTTTTGTTGCTGTTGTGTTGATGGGATGGGATTGTGTATTTGTGTTGGTCTGTTGATGTGTGTAGTTGTGTAGAGTTGTCCAGGGTTTTTTAGAGAAAGGGAGAAGAGTCTGGGACGCGTGGAGCGTCGTCCAGGGTGTTTTAGGGGAGGGAGAATAGTCTGGGACGCGTGGAGCGTCGTCCAGGGTGTTTTAGGGAAGGGAGAAGAGTCTGGGACGCGTGGAGCGTCGTCCAGGGCGTTTTAGGGAAGGGAGAAGAGTCTGGGACGCGTGGAGCGTCGTCCAGGGCGTTTTAGGGAAGGGAGAAGAGTCTGGGACGCGTGGAGCGTCGTCCAGGGCGTTTTAGGGAAGGGAGAAGAGTCTGGGACGCGTGGAGCGTCGTCCAGGGCGTTTTAGGGAAGGGAGAAGAGTCTGGGACGTGTGGAGCGTCGTCCAGAGTGTTTTAGGGAGTCTGGGACGTGTCAGCACATTTAATAATTCTTATATGCATTTGTGTTTTGTTATATATTTCATATCATCACATGATGACCCAACAACATCTTTCCTGAAACAGATGAAGAAAAAGGTGAGCTTTTCTGTCCTGAGTATAGTTCAATACTAGAGGTAACATTTAATGCATTAAAGTACATGAATGAATCCCTAGAGGTAACCAGTGCTACCTTTAGTTTACCAGGATGTACATCCTCTATATCTTGTTCAAACCCATAAATGTACCAGTTGTTACACTAGTATTAATGTGTGGATGTAGAGATGCAGGAGCTTTATGTTCTGTGATGTATTTACTATTTATCTCAACCACTCTTCTTTTTCTCAGCACATGCTGTGATGCAGCACAAGGACCAGTTGATTCAACAGGTTCCACCTTCCACAGTCATGTCTCTAGTAGACCGTCTAGGAGACCAAGTCTCTCCTGAGCTCCATGATGAGATCCAAGCTGCAGAGAGGAGCGAGGACCAAATGAAGACCCTGTACACATCCCTGCTAGAACCAGGAGGAACATCTGTTAGAGCAGCCTTTTACCATGCTCTGAAACACCTCCTCTCTGAGACGCCTGGTAAGATCCACATTACTAAAGGACTTATTAAAACATTTTATTGACTGGTATTTATTTTTCCAAAAATCATCACTTTAATTTAAAAGAAAAAACACAACTAGAAAGGTGCAATTCTAACCTAAACCCATAGCACTTTTACTGTAGCACTCGCCTACCCTCGATGACCATACATGAAAGCTACTGATTAGGTAGTGGTCTACCTACGATATTATTTTCTAGATTGATATTCCTATCCATTTGTTATATTGTTGTTGATGTATTGACATATTATCTTGCTTATTGTATTGATGTATTGACCGAATTCACGTTACGCAACTTCCTGGTGCGGACGTCACGGTTGAAGGGGAAAACCTACTAAAAGCTAACACGCAAATTTAATGCAATTTCCGAATAGTAAAGTATAAAATACTGCTAGCATGATCAAGAACACAAGATAGTAAAAGGCACAAAGCATTATAATTTACTTTACCGTTCGAAATAATGATTTGTTGGCTTTAAGTCCAGCAATTTCTGTGTTATTTTACCCTTCAAAGCTGACATAAGCACCAGGAAGTTGCTGAGAAATTTGCTGAGTGCGCGTGCGTGAGCGGGACCTGATTTTTTTTATTACGTGCTTATTGTAAATCGCTCTGGATTAAGAGTATCTGCTAAATGCCTAAACTGTAATCCTGGGAAATAGCAAGTGTGGTTGAGTCACAAGGAATCCGCTGGGAAATGTATTCCGTCATATCATCTGTCTTTTTCATGCCCATATATGGATATCTCTGTATCTGTCAGTCCTTGTCCCTATTTCAGTGGTGCTTGACCCTTTTAGCCCATGTTCAGAGGGTAAAAGTTGTGCGGCATGAGGAGACGCATACGTGTATACAGGTTTCATGGCTGTACCTCAAACACAGCATGAGCTCTATCTGTTCAAAGTTCGCACTTTCGAAGGCTTCCTACAGCGCCACCATTTGGCCGATTGCTGTAAAAAGTAATAGCACACGTCACCACAGTAAGCTGAACACATTGATGTTTTTATTTTCATTTTCTGTCTAAGTATGTAGGAGTAGTAAGATACCGAAGTTTTGAGGAGAACTTGATATGACTAGTATAGTATAGAAAGAAATAATGACAATATCTAAAGTGTGCTCGCCTTTCAGGCGAGCCCACTAACTAGAAAAGAATGTTTTAGCATTAGCATTTTTTAGTATTAGCATTAACATTAGCTAGCATTAACATTAGCATTTCTAACATTACCATTTTTAGCATTAGCATTTTTTAACATTAGCATTAACATTTGTTAGCATTAACATTAGCATTTTTTTGCATTAGCATTTGTTACCATTAGCATTTATAGCATTAGCAGAATTAGTGGTTAGCCATTGGGACTGTGGGACCACCCACAAGTTTTTGACCAGTAACAGGTTGGGAAGTGGAGTTATCATGTTTAAAGCCCAGCCAATAGGAAGGCAGAGGGGGTGTCACACAACAGAGTAATGTATTATTAACCAACAGACACAATTTGAATGATGAAAAAAATCGAAAAGTTTGAAAAATTATGTTTCAAAATGTGTCAAATCCAATACATATTTTTCTGGCCTCTACTAAGTAAGGGCTGTAGGGGTGTGGCCTATGCACCTTATGAAGCCACGCCCACTCATAGAGGTGTCTGCTTTGGTTTTCAGTGATGTAAAAAAAGAAACGAAAAAAAAGGCATTGAAGTACATTTACTCAAAAAATAAATTAACTAAGTACATTTATTCAAGTACTTTGTTCTCAAGTACTTTGACTTTATTTGAGTATTTTTATCATTATAATAATAATTATTATTATTATTTATTTGTTTTTTATTTATTTTTTTCAAATTAAAAAGAAAAGAAAAAAGATCACAATGTGTCGAACTTGTAGATCTGATATTTTCAAAATATTTGTATGCATTTGAAAACTTGAAATGGGACATACTGCATAGCATAATGAGTAATTTTATTCCAAAATGTTTCATGATACCAATACTTCTTTACTTTCCCTCAATTAAATTGAATTGAATACCAGATTTTTACTTGTAACAGAGTACTTCTACATTGCAGTAGTGACACTTTTACTCAAGTAAACATTTGAGTACTTTTTCCACCACACACACACACACACACACACACACACACACACACACACGTTGTGATTGGCTGAGTGCTCTCGTCACGCAGCAGTTGCTTGCACACGCGCACGCACGCGCGCGCACACACACACACACACACACACACACACACACACACACACACACACACACACACACACACACACACACACACACACACACACACACACACAGAAACGGAGAGAAAAAGAGAGAGAGGGAGACGAGACGGATAGCTACTAGCTAGGCTATGCTAACTGCTAGCAACCATTCAACCAAGCTCCCAGTCCGTGGATTAATGCACGCACGCACACGCACGCACAGTGTGTGTGTGTGTGTGTGTGTGTGTGTGTGTGTGTGTGTGTGTGTGTGTGTGTGTGTGTGTGTGTGTGTGTGTGTGTGTGTGTGTGTGTGTGTGTGTGTGTGTGTGTGTGTGTGTGTGTGTGTGTGTGTGTGTGTGTGTGTGTGTGTGTGTAAAATGACAGGGAAGAACAGTCACAGAACACAGGCTGTACAGCACACGTTAGCTTTAGCGACCGGGCTACTATGAAGGTTGGCGCAGCTGTTAATTAAAAGTACAGTAGGCTCATTACATATTACAGTATTACCGTGATACGTACGAGGTTGAAAATATGCCACCCCAGACATGATAAAAAAACGTAAAGTGGTCTTATTCTACAATGCTGTAAGATACAGTTCCAATTTTTTTAACGGGTTCAGAAATGACTATTCTACATGTTCAATACGTCTATAAACAAATAGCTTAATTCCCTGAACTGCCCCTTCAAGCAATTACAGATCATTCCTATTGGCCGTGTAAGTACAGTACACACACCAAATTCCGAGACAGTACAATGCTGCAAACTGGAGTTATGGTTGTTTAAAGCTCAGCCAATAGGAAGAGAGGGGGCGGGCTTAAATAATTACAGCTCATTCCTATTGGCTGTTTAACTCATTTAGTGCCACCCCTTTCACCACTAGAGGGCGCCCAGTGGCCAGAGAAAATCCCATAGAGATATGCTGGTATATGCAGAAGCCCTGCAGCCATGACTTGCCTGAACACTTTCCTTTGTGCATGACTGCATGTACAGGAAGAGGATGAAGTTAGCTTGAAGTTAGCTATTGGCTACCAAGCATTTTAGAAGCCTTATTTTCGTCAACTTAGCCATGATTAAACCTTGCACACCTCATGCATGGGGAAAAAACAGAGAAGAATGAGCTCTGAAAAATCCAATGCAATCCAGAGTGGATTTGTGCAGTTTGTTCACAGCTTTCAAACAAAAAAATCCGATTGGAAATCCGTTCAGGCATTCTTGAGATAATCGCCCTTATGTTTTACATGTAATGTAAACAAAAATGGCTGCCCTGTATGTTAGATGGGGTTGTATGGGGGTGGAACATGCAAAATCGCGATTGAAATCATGTTCACCAGATTTGATGGGGTCCCAAAAAAAAAAAAAAAAATTCAAAAAAATTTTTTTCAAAAAAAAAAAATTTTTTTTTTTTTTTTTTTTTTTTTTTTTTTTTTATATCCCGAACTTGTTCGGGATAGGCACCCTGTGATACGATCATATATCCCGAACTAATTCGGGATAGGCACTCAATGAGTTAAGTACACACAGCGAGTTTCGAGGCGGTACCATGCTGCCAACTGGAGTTAGAGCTGTTTAAAGCTCAGCCAATAGGAAGATAGGGCGGGGCTTAAGTAATAAGTACCTATTGGCCGTTTAAGTCCAGACACCAAGTTTCAAGACGGTACCATGCTGTGAACTGGAGTTATGGCTACAGAGGGGGCGAGGCTTAATCAATTACAGCTCGTCCCTATTGGCCGGAAAAAGTCCAAAGTCATGTGAGTGTTTTAAAGTTTAAATCACGTTGCTAGGCAAAAGTATGCCAGAGTAATGTGGTGCCAAATTTTCTGGTGTTTTTATGGAGTCCCCCATTCAAAGTCAATGGGGTTTTTGGGCGTCGTTTTTTGCAAATTACGTCGCCATGGTAACGCGGATCGGAAAGAAAAGTAATAGCAACCTATTCCCGGCCGAGCCGCACGTTTTGATGTATATATTGCGGGGGTTGCATGAATTGTGCGGCAGTTATTATGTGCAGATATTTGCAAGAAGATGACTGAATTAAGTATGGCGGATTACAATAAGTGTTTTGCCATTGCATGGCAGGCACACTTAATAAACAGTTAACTAATGAATTAAAACTTCTGGAACAAAAACATGAGTCAAAGCTAATAATAAAACCCAACAACATATGACTTAAGTAAGAAAGCAAATTGGTGATCTTCTACAGCAAGAGCTGCAAGGCTATTGGCGAGACGCTTACGTAAACAACAGGCAGACAGAGCAGTTCATAAACTAATTGATGCCAATACGAATCAATTAAAGTATAAACCTGGATAGATTGAAAATATATTTAGTGAATATTACAAGGAACTGTATACTCGTACATCCACCTCCAGTGAAGAAGACATTAAATCATTTCTTGACACATTGGACTTACCCTCAATAGGCCAACAACAGAACAAAAGAATACTTAAAAATACCAGTAAGACTCCCTAATCGGGAGATAAGCGACCGTCAGGTCACAGTATACACAAAGAGGCCTGTAAGTGGCATTGGTTCCACCCACAAGTTTGTACGACAAATGGTTGATGAGTAAAGCCAAATAAAGTGTCGGCCAATCAGAGGAGGGGGCGGGGCAAAGTTAAACCAATTAAGGTGAAGGACTCTTAACCCTTTTTGTGCCTATCCCGAACAAGTTCGGGATTTTTTCAATCCAATACAATGTTTTTTTTGCTATTTTACTTACCCTGAGCTGCTTGTAGAGATGTGGGTGGTCCTGGTTCGTCCTACGCTTTCCAACGAGTGATTCTAGATGGTCCGACGATTTATTCCATTGAAAATGGTTTAGAATAAAGTTTAGAACCCCCCCCCCCCAAAAAAAAAAAACCTCAATCTATACTGTCGGCGGCGCAACATATTCCGGGGTGCCTATCCCGATCTAGTCCGGGATATTTAATAAAATGAATTAATTAATCGGAGGCCTCAACGAAGCCCCGGTCTAATTTTCCATCCATGCCCCGGGCCGCGATTCTGTTTACATCGGCCCGTAATCGGGCAACGCCGCCGCCCCGCGCCGCCGACTCCAATACAAACTCACATCTTTAGAGACCTTTTTCTCTGAACTGTGTTCCCAGGGCAGCAACAATGTTTTTTTGCAGCAAAAATAGCTTCAGATCGGGCTTCTAAAAAATAAAGAGGCTAATAGCTAACTGTTAGCTAACTTCCTCCGGTCTTCCTTCATAACAGTGTTTGCAGTGAAATCCCAAGCCGCTGCTGCCTGTGTAGACGGAAGTTAAAGCGAAGGCCTATGTAGAAATGTCTGGCACTCTAGTGGCCCCTGGCATTAAACCAGTTAATGAAGTTAATTGACACCACCCACAAGTGTGTACGACAAACGGTTGATGAGTAAAGCTAAATAAAGTTTGGGCCAATCAGAGGAGGGGGCGTGGCTAAGTGAAACCAATTAAGGTGAAGTACTCTTAATCAAGCCAATTGACACCACCCACAAGTGTGTACGACAAACGGTTGATGAGTAAAGCCAAATAAAGTTTGGGCCAATCAGAGGAGGGGGCGTGGCTAAGTGAAACCAATTAATGCAAACCCCATTATACCTGTTGTCATAGGACCCGTTTTGACCATCTCTTTGCCCTTGTACACTTATGCCCATATATGGAGATCTCTGCAGATACAGTGCCGGTTCCGGAAAACTCTGATGTCAGACATCAGCTCCGCATACGGGCGTCCATTTTATGCCCATACAGTATATGGAGATCTCTGTGAATTCCCTACCCTTTAATGCAAACCCCATTAAACCTGTTGCCTGTGTCCATTTATGCCCATATGAACATCAAAACACGTCATACTGATGACATTCAATACGTAACCATGGCATTTTTTGTTGACTCGTGGCATACGTGATGTCAGAGCCTTTTATGATGTGATGTCACAATGAGTCAGCGATTGCGCCGATTTCCTCAGAAACAGCCTGATGTCAACAATCATCTCTGCATAAGGAGATTCCGAACGTTTCGCGCTAGTTCGGGAAAACCGCAAAAATCAGGTCGGGTTGAGGCCCGACACTGCACTCCGCGCCGCGGTGGGGAACATGTGTGCCGAATCTGAAGCCGGTGGTGGCGAACGGTTCTCGAGATACGCGGATTACATACACACACACACACACACACACACACACACACACACACACACACTAGAGGGTAGCACGGGTCCAAAAAATTTAATCCGAGCCGAAATGGAACCGAGGAAATTTGGACCGAGCCGAACCGGCCCCGAGACAACTACAGATTTTCTAGCCCCGGCCCGAAATGGATCCGATAGTGGTTGGATCCGATCTGAACCGGAGGTAAATTAAATTGGACCCAGGCCGAATTAAATTGGCCCCGACCCTAAAATGGACCCGGGGAAAACGGACCCGATCTTGCAGCGTCTTTGTCCGATGCTATATTATGCTTATTTTTCAATATTAGGCTACTTTGAGAGTAGCAGACGCTTGACAGCGCAGTGAGCGGCGCTGAGCGCACCTCGCCCGCCTCTCAGAATAGGCGAGCGAGCCATCAGCGGAGAGTTGCGACGCATGCCGTGCGTGCAAAGCTGTGCATTATGCAGAAAATCTTGAACTCAGTCCCTAGCTCAACAATCACCGTGACATGACATCACACAACAAACACAAACCTGTCCAGGCAGTGAGTATGTTACTGTCCAGTAGTGTCCATGCACGACACCACAGCTCACATCACAAAGGTTTCCTCCTCCTGCGCTCTCGGCTGCCCGTCAGAATAATCACAGACAGGGACGTGCAGAGAATATTAGAGAGGCAGGGGCAGACATTTCTAAAAGGGCCTTTTAGAAATATAACTGAATGCTGCATTCTCTTGAATGCAGCCTTCAGTTATGATATGGAAAGTGCCCGGGGACATTTGAATTTATTTTACCAATGTAAAAAAAAAAATCATTCATGGTCTGAAGAGGGCACTTTTTACAGACGGATAAAGGGCAGGGGATCATGCCCCCTTTTATGTCTATGTGTGCAAGTGGCTGATCACAGAGACGAGACTCAGCCGGCTTGCGTGCGTCGGTGCGTTTGTGTTGCAGATAGACAGATTTTCGCCGACTTAATGTCGCCCGTCCCCGCAGATGATGTCCAGAAACATGTTCCATATAGGCTAAATGACGTTCCAACCTGCATCTTCCAGCCAGGTGGCCTTTGTTTGTATTTCACCTCGCAAAAGAAAGCCCTCCGTGATTTTCACTGCAGCAGCAGCGCAACGCTTGAGATTGGATGCGCTGAACGGGACTCACTCAATAAGCCAGAACAGACGATAATATGGATTTGGGAGCGTAATTACAATGCATGTCTCATTAAAAACAATATATATTTTAAAGTTGAAGGATATATATGTTTAAATCTCGGGTCCTCTCGGATCCTTTTCGGATCCTGCATTTTGGACAGCCCCGAACGGACCCGAGGGAATTAGACCCTACCCTACCCTAACCCGAGGGACAAGGCTCGGGTCTCGGGTTATCGGGTCCTGGAGGACCCATGCTACGCTCTAACACACACACACACAGAGACTTCTCGCATTTATTGTAAGATTTATGTTATCAATATTAAGGACATATCTGGGAATGCCCATATTTGGTAATGCCCTTATATGGGCATGTTTTGACATAACATTGTTGACTATTATGCAGGGGTCTCCATATCGTGAGTAACTGGTTCCATATACTGTGCTTCACTGGCCAGATGGCCAAGAATTGGCGCGTCGCATGTCACCCTGAGGTATCTTACTAGTATTAATTTATTCATTCATTAATTTTCTCCTTTGACTTGAATGGGAAATTGCAAACATTTCACTTTCCCCAAATATGGAGATGACTGACATCACGTCATAGACTGATACAGTATGTCCATATAAGGGCATTCTAAGATATGGACTCAACACATCAGGGATCTCCATATATGGGCATAAAAGGGTCAAGCACCGCTCAAATAGGGACAAGGACTGACAGATACAAAGATATCCGTATATGGGCATGAAAGGAACAAATGGTAAGACAAAATACATTTATTTCCCAGCGGATTCCTTGTGACTCGCGTCAGGGCAACCACACTTGCAATTCCCCATAATTATAATTTACAATTTAGGCATTTAGCAGACGCTCTTAATCCAGAGCGACTGGTAATACATAAATATAATAAGCAAGATAATATGTCAGTACATCAACAACAATACAACAAATGGATAGGAATATCAATCTAGAAAACAATATCTATATAGACCACACACCTAATCAGTACAAACTTTTTGTAAAACCTAAAAATGCTATCTAGCTTTCATGTATGGTCATCGAGGGTAGGCGAGTGCTACAGTACTGTACTATGGGTTTAGTCCACCTTTCTACTTGTGTTTTTTCTTTTAAATTAATTAAACCCATTCCCAGCCAACTTAAAATATGGATGTGCGCTAATAACGCCAGGAAATATTAATATTTTAATGTGATCAATTGTATGAGTTTGAACAGAGAGATGATAAACTATCCCCAAAAACACCACTAGAGTGCGCCATCGTAACACTGTACAGGTCTCTGTTTGAAGCTGTGTAAAGAGCCCCTCTATGGGTTTTAAAATGGCGGCGCACATGAGTACACACAACACGTGGATCTAAACGATTCGTGGCAGATCGTTCACACTGACCTATCGTCCGGGCAAATGGTCGGATGCAGACGCCACACAAAAAAATCGGAATGAAAATCCGACCTACTGAAGCGGCGTTATGGATGTTGTTAGTATGTTAGCAGGCTAACGGCTGGGAGCTGCCATCTTACACAGACAAGGACTGAATACCAGTGACGTCATCAGCCTATCCTTTTTTTTCCACGGTCTATCGTCACAGCCAGTACAAGGTAGGGGAAACCGTTTGGGCCGCTAATACATCGAAAAAAATGCTAAAAAATTGCTTTTATATAAAAGTCGATCTGAGAGTCGATCGGCAGGGACGTCCATAATAACAATGTCGATCTAGGAGTCGATCGGCGCTAAGTGAGTTAAAGGGATGATGTTCGGAAAAATGAATACCAGTCAATAAAATGTTTAAATAAGTCATTGCGACCGTCAGGTCGCAGTTACTATCAAAACCTCCACCGGCTGTCTGTCCGTCAGTCAGTCTGTCTGTCATGTCATGTCACGTCACGTCACGTCACACTTTTGCCCAACTCATATCTCCGCCATCGTTGCCCCTATCCATGTGAAGTTTTCCACACACACTCCTTGCCTGCCAAACCACAACCTTCAGGACCCCCGGACCTCCACAGACCCCCTGCCACCGCCGCCAAATAGTGCAAAAATGACCAAATCAACACCCCAACTGGGCTGCTCACGGGGAATTCCCGGGGACCACCGACTCCTGCTGCTCCAACAGTCCTTCACCTTCATTGGTTTAACTTTGCCCCGCCCCCTCCCCTCATTGGCCAAAACTTTATTTGGCTTACTCATCAACCGTTTGTCGTAAAAACTTGTGGGTGGTGTCAATTGACTTGATTAAGAGTCCTTCACCTTAACACAATGGCTGCTGCCATTCACTTATGCTTTATTTCGAAGAGCCCCGGAAGCTCCGTGCGTGTGAACGTGGGTGTACACTGACGATACAGGAAGGAGATCAGTTTGTTTACAAACGGTCGCGAAAACTAAAATCCTAACCGGGGCCGATCATCACGGCATAGTGTCGCCGTGAAAACAAGTGGATCTCGACCTCCTCTGCGTTATTTGCACCTTATTTCGAGATAAAGCCGTTTTTGAGCGGTGGTCACACCGTCTCCTATACGTGGCCGTGTGTGTGGGTATGCGTGCATGCATGTGTGCGTGTCTGTCTGTATGTAGCCTGAGTCTGCAATACCTTTTCTGACCACACATGTAAAGGGAGGGGCGCTGTTGTTCAGGCCAGGCACACTCACACTTACATTCACACACAAATACATTATTGTAACTTAAATGGAGCCTGGTGACATTCCTACAGCTCTTCAGACCCGTCCACCTCCATTGTAACCAAGACATTTTCACTCCACCAAATCACGTCTTTGCCACCCTTTTAACGCATTCACAGGCCTCTCCAACTTAGGCAACATTATTATTTCATGTATTAATGTTTAATGTAAGAAAATTTACTTTTAAATTATTTACTTTATTGACTTTAAAATGGACTTAAATTAACTTGGAGAGGCCTATGAATTTGTTAAAAGGGGGAAAATACGTGATTTAGTCTGCTTACCAGCGAGTGAAAATGCCTCGGTTACAATGGAGGTGGACGGGGCTGAAGAGCAGCAGGAATATCACCAGACTCCAGTACGCTAAATGGTGACGTCACGTCTGCTTTCCACGCTTACAATGGGAGTCGACGTAAGTGTCAGAACTCTCTATCAATGGGTCTGATCATATACTGTACTATTATAATTCCGGGGCGTGTCAGCGGGCCTTTAAGAATTAAAAGGGCATCCCAAGAGTGCTCTTCAGTGTGCGTAGATTGTGTTCTTACTTGAGAACAAATACGAAAACATTGGTGTGTGCCAAAATCTTCTTAAAAACGTCCTAAGTGGGTCTAAGAAATGTCTTTGTAAGAACCGTCATGTCATGTTGTCACTGTGTTTGAATTTCTTCTCAGATCCCATAAGGAAGATGTTTACATCCAAGCGTGAGCGTGATCCTGAATGTGAGTGTGTTTGAGAACACACTCACCTTCAGGATCACGAAGGTCTAGTTTAGTATGAGAAATGTATGTGCCATGTATGTGCATAAAAGGGATGTATGATGTCATAGACATCATAGGACTTTCACATAACGAATACCAGTAACTGAGTAAGCATGTTAGGGGTCGCACAGCATATCTCCATATACAGTTCATGGATCTCCGGTACCAGGGGTCTCCATATATGGTTAATTGGTTCGATATACATCACTGGCCAGATGGCCAAGACATGGCTTGTCATCCTTAGGCATCCTAATAATAATTATTATTAATAATTAGTTTATTTTCAATGAACTGACCCACAGCGGCGGCGTCAGACGCGCGCAGGTGAGGCTTTGCCGCCTCACCCGCCGCTCCGATACGCTGCTGTACTATTTCTAGGCGTTTTTTTACCACGGAAATGGATGCGCCACATCCATTTGGTGTTACCGTGCAGCACTTAGAGGGGCCACACCATAGAATTCAAAATGTCTATTTTTTCATGTATTTTATTATTCCCAGTGTATTTTTCCACCCAAAAAATACAATTCATTAACTCTAAGCCTTGGTTTTCTTTTCTGTGATTTTCTGTGTCCGAATGGTTCTCTCCTGAAAAGGGGACTGGTGTGATGTCACACCAGGGCCCATTTCCATAGTACCGCCCCTCCACTTCAGTTTCCTGGCAACTGAAGAGAAGGGCGCGGTACTTTTGGGGTTGATTCTATTTAGACTATGGGGTGGGCGTAAAGTGGTGCTCCAATTCCAATTTAGCCCAAAGACAGCGGCCCATTGCCAACAAAGGGCATTTTGGTATTGCACCTGAAAAGGCTTGGAATTAGAGATGGACAGAACATGAAATTTCAATATCCTGGTTGTTTAGGCTAAAACCTGTATTAAACTGTATTATGGACCAATAATATAAAATATATATTTATAACTACTGACAGACTACAACTTGTTCAAAATGCGGCAGCCAGAGTTTTAACTAAAACTAAGATAAGAGAACATATTACTCCAGTCTTAGCGTCGCTACACTGGCTCCCAGTTGTTTTTAGGATTGATTTTAAAATTATTTTACTTGTTTATAAAGCTCTAAATGGTCTGGCACCTTCATACCTCTATGACTGCCTGCATAGATATGTTCCAAACCGCCCACTCAGGTCCTCTAGTGCAGACCTAGCCTTATTTCAGACTCTTGTCCCTATTCTATTTGATTACAAAGGGAAGGGGATTTGAAATTTAAAATTCCCAATCACAAGAGATCTGGTCGGAGGGGTTGTGTTTGACTTGTGTACACAAAACATTCCCTCCTCCCCCTCCCCTCTATGACATGCACCAAACAGGTCATTGTCTTTTTCATTGATTAGAGAGAATCACTAACGAGCTATCGACACTTGTAGTTGTAGCTCTTTTGAAGTTCAAAGGAGGCAATTAAGAACTCTGGTGAGCCACCCCTCCCTCCACTGTTTCTGTTGATTTTCAAAAGTTAGACCCACCCCTCCTCCGTCTTGCAGAGAAAGAGGCGTGTCATATGCCACTTCCAGACCAAGAGAAGCAGTCCACTCAGAGAGTGGGCGGGTCTATTGGCTGGAGCCAGGCAAGTGCAGACCTACTTGAGGCGCCAACAATGACATAAAAAAATATGGTGAAGCAGCTTTCTGCTTCTACGGACCGACAGCTTGGAATAAACTCCCACTACACCTAAGACAGGCAGCCTCTGTGAATAGCTTTAAAGCACAGCTCAAGACCTATTTCTTTACTCTTGCTTTTAATGTTTAAATCCCTGTGCAGTTTAACACATCGGATGCCCACATGGTTTTGACGTTTTAATTTGCTGGTGCCCATGGCAACGCGTCATTTTACCTACCGGCGAGAGTACTGGCGAGAAAAGTAATCCGAGTAAATGTAATCCGAGTATTTCCTGTTTATTTCGCGAAAATCTTTTCTTTCAGTCAGGACCGTTTTTTATCAATTCTAAGCCACAGTGTTTGTGTTACGGCAGGTAGAAGAGGCTGCCGTTTTGAAATGAAAGTGATTTAAAAGCTAGATTAGGAGGAAACAGCATTTTTGTGAAGCCGATAAACAGGAAGTCAACGAGGCAGACAGCACGTCCGGGTGACGTAATTGCGCACTGCATGTTGGGAAATGGAGTTTGTTTCATCACCGCGGTAGCCAAGTGCAGTAGCTACAGTACAGTATAGTTTACTGTACAACGCGTCAAACGCGTCGTGGGCACTCGTAAAGATCAAAGAGATTGGCGCGTTGACACCACGTGGGCATCCGATGTGTTAATTGACGTCCGCACTGTTCTGAAATTGTTCTTCAATTTGTCTGCTTTATTGTAATCATTGTAATTATTATTATTATTTATGTATTTATTTTGTTAAGCACTTGTGCTTCATCTTCTGCTCTGTAAAGCGCTTTGAGCTGCATTTCATGTCATGAAAGGTGCTATACAAATAAAGTTTTATTATTATTATTACTTTATTTTCCATTGTAATACTATTACTTTCACATTCTAGGTAGACTGAATTAACTGTGTGTGTGTGTGTGTGTGTGTGTGTGTGTGTGTGTGTGTGTGTGTGTGTGTGTGTGTGTGTGTGTGTGTGTGTGTGTGTGTGTGTGTGTGTGTGTGTGTGTGTGTGTGTGTGTGTGTGTGTGTGTCATAGACTATCCACCAAGAGTTTTTCCATCACCAGACAGTGATCCACCAGAACATGGTATGTACAGGATGTTTCTCTTTTGTTACTACTCTATTGTTTATTATTATGTTATTAATTTAGCTATGATTTCTCATTGGTTTCAGCCACCATTTTCTATTTGTGTTTCACTTTGACTCTCTTTCATTCATTATCTCTCCCTCCCTCCCCACCTCCTTCATAACAAATACATATTGTCAACATTTTTCTTTAATAGACAAACAGTCTGTCACAATTGCCACTTAAGCTGGCCTGACATTAGAATATAATCGGGCGTGATTGAATCGGGTACCATTAAACACTACAGGATGATTATCTGACCAGATAATCTAAACACGCTCACACTAGCCGTTTTGGAAAGTTGGGTGCTCCGCACAGTACAGGATTCTATCCAGATTGAGTCGGGCCTGAACAAAGCAATAACACATAATAATATACATTTATATAATGAATACAAAATGTCACGGGGGCTGTTCTCAGCGCTTCGCCTTGCAACACACACACACACACACACACACACACACACACACACACACACACACACACACACACACACACACACATTAATGTTATCCACTCAACAAGCCATCGCCTCGCGCAACGGAGGAACAAAAAAACACTTCAATATGGAATTTGGGTCCAATTTTGATGATAAAAATGGGAATGAGAGAGAGAGAGGGAGAGAGAGAGCGAGACTACTAGATACTATGGTCTTGCGTCAGCGCAGCCCTCACACTAGACGACATTTATACCCGATAGTCGGGCCCGATTCAGTCGGAGGCAGCCCGATTTTCAGGAGGGTAATTAAATGCCCCGATTGTCGGGTAGTGTTAGGCCAGCTTAAGTTCATGTTTTCGTCTGTAAACAATATTAGCTTGTCTACCAGTATTTGAATTGTTATATATTTTACATAATTTACATCATTTAGCTGGGGATCAAACTCAGAACCTTCCAATTCCCAATCTTTATCAACTGAACCACTGCCTCCTGTGATTATCAACGTGGTGTCTCTATTGTTTGCATGTTGGTGCATTATAATCAGTGGCGGAGCGACCCCCCGCCGGGCCCTAATGCGAGGTTTTCACCACAGGCCCCCCACCCCACCCACCGATCCTTCAAAATTGGTCAGAAACAGCGCAGCACAGCGGCTGTCAACACAATAATATACAGTAGGCAACAGCGGCCATCAGAACACAACGTTCAACGTTTTCAGGCCAAGGACCCCTTAGTTGAGAGAGAGATGAAGCAGGGACCCCCACAACCTTTTCAGAGATTCCATAGTTTAATCGTTTGACAGCACAATCATCAGTGTATTTTGGATTCATGTCAATTTGTGTTTCAGATATTTAACCACTTGAACCATCATTACCTAATAAACCTGTCCCTTTCCCCTCTAAAACAAACCTCTTTGCCGAAAATAGCCGATCTACAAGCTCACGAGCTTAGATCTGCTATTTTTGGCTACAGTTCTCATAATATGGACACTAGGGTTCAAGTGGTTAATATAAAAAGGATTGGAAGATTTGGAGGACCCCCTGTAGTAACTTTGTCTGAGGAGCCCCTGTTGAATACCCCTGGTATAAAATGCTATTAATTACCTTTGAGTGGAAATTATGTTCCTAATCCTCCTCCTCTGAGTCACGGACTGATCAACAATATCCTACTTGCTTCTGTAGCCTACAGTTCTTTTTCTTTTTTAATTGGGCGGCGGGCCCACCAAAGAAATCAAATAATAGTTTAAGAGCCATGCTGTAGAAAACTACAGATAACGGACTTAACGCTAAACAGACGGCGGGGTGTTCCATTCCACCTCAACGGCAGAGAGAAGCATGCCTACCGCTAAAAGTAAACAGGAAACAGCTGTTCTCAAGCAACTGCTGTGATAGGCCAATCAGTCAATCTTCTCAATCCGGTAGGCATTTCAAAAAAACGTTTTTTTCTTTTTTTCTTTTTTTTTTCCGGAGCGGTGGCAGGCCCTCTCCCACCCGGGCTTCATTGGCTGCATCGCCTATAGCTCCGCCCCTGATTATAATTAATGTGATATGTGATAGCGGGTTGGTTGCCTAAAACCATAATACAAGATACGGGGGGGGGGGGGGGGGGGGGTCTAAACTGTTGTTGAAAAAACTGTCATTCCCAATTTATGAAATGTATGAAAAAAAGAAAAGATAGAAAGGGTCTACGAAGGTATTGCAACATGACATGTTGTGAGCTTGTATATCAGTTGTTTTTGCTACCTCTCATACCTCTCATTGGAGGACCACATCTACCATAACATGCTCTATTCTTTGGTCATTTAGAAACTCCTGATCCTGTGTGTCAACAACTCAAGTCTAACCTGAAGGAGAGGTTTCAGTGTTTTCTAGAGTGGATCACAGAAGAAGGACCAAAAACACTTCTGAATCAGATCTACACAGAGCTCTACATCACAGAGGGAGGCAGTGGAGATGTTAATAAAGAACATGAGATCAGACAGATTGAAAGAGCATCCAGGGAACCAGCCAGATCAGAAACACCAATCACATTAGAAAACATCTTTGAGCCTTTACCTGGACAAAATGAACCAATCAGAACAGTGGTGACAAAGGGAGTTTCTGGCATCGGTAAAACAGTCTTAACTCAGAAGTTCACACTGGACTGGATAGAAGACAAAGCCAATGACATTTTCCATTTTGTGTTTCCATTCACTTTCCGAGAGCTGAATTTGATGTTAAAAGAGAAGAAGAATTACAGCCTGGTGGAACTAATTCATGACTTTTTTGGTGAAATCAAGGAAGCAGGAATCTCCAGCTTCAACAGCTCCAAAGTTCTGTTCATCTTTGATGGTCTAGATGAGTTTCGGTCTTCTTTACAGTTCCAGAAAAATAACATCTGGACTGATGAAACAAAGCCAACATCAGTGGACGTGTTACTGGCAAACCTCATCAGTGGTCACCTGCTTCCCTCAGCTCGCATCTGGATAACCACACGACCTGCAGCAGCATCGCAGATCCCTAGAGATTATGTTGACAGGATGACAGAGATTAGAGGGTTCACGGACCTCCAAAAGGATGCATACTTCATGAAGAGATTCAGTGATGATGAGAACCAGGCCAGAACAGTCACCTCACACATCAAGACATCACGAAGCCTCCACATCATGTGTCACATCCCTGTCTTCTGTTGGATCATTGCTTCAGTTCTGGAGAGCATGTTGAAAAAAGCGAGGAGAATATCACTGCCAAAGACACTGACTGAGATGTACCTCCGTTTCATGGATGTTCAGTCTGAACAGACCAATTTGAAGTATCATGACAAAGATAAGACACCGGCTGACTGGGATAAGGGCATTCTGTCTCTGGGAAAACTGGCTTTTGAACAGCTGGAGAAAGGCAACCTGATCTTCTATGAAGAAGACCTGATGGAGTGTGGCATTAATATCAGAGATGCAGCTGTGTACTCAGGAGTGTTCACCCAGATGTTTAAAGAGGTGAAGGGTGGGTGGTACAGGGAAGAGGTGTTCTGCTTTGTTCATGTGAGTGTCCAGGAGTTTCTTGCAGCTCTGTATGTCTTTCACACATTCAACAAAGATGGTGTCAACCTACTGTCAACCTCCAGGTGGTCCAAGCTATTTAGAGGCAAATCTAAGATCAAACACCTCTACCAGAGTGCTGTAGACATGGCCTCACAGAGGGAAGATGGACACTGGGACTTGTTCCTCCGTTTCCTGCTGGGCCTCTCACTGGAGACCAATCAGAGTCTCTTACAAAGACTGTTGGGACAGACAGGAAGTAGATCACAGGCCAATGAGGTCAATCTTTTGGGAGAGACAGGAAGTAGCGATCAGACCAATCAGGAAACTGTCAAGTACATCAAGGAGAAGATCAGGGAGAATCCCTCTCTAGAGAGAAGCATCAATCTGTTCCACTGTCTGAATGAGCTCAATGATCATTCTCTAGAAGAGGAGATCCAACAGTCCCTGAGTTCAGGAAGTCTCTCCACACAGAAACTCTCTCCTGCTCAGTGGTCAACTATAGCTGCCATGTTGCTGTCATCAGGAAAGGATCTGGATGTGTTTGACCTGAAGAAATACCAAGCTTCAGAGGAGGCTCTTCTGGGGCTGCTGCCACTGGTCAAAGCCTCTAGTAGAGCAGTGTAAGTGATCTAATAACTGGATACATTTAATATATTATATCATTGTTCTGTTATAGGAAAGATAATTCAGCATTAAACCATTTCAGCATTCCTTATATGACACATAGTGAAAATAGCAGATCTACAGCTCATAGCATGTGATGTGAGCTTGTAGATCTGCTATGTTCACTATTTTTGAAAAAAAAAATGTATAAGATTTTTGAATATGTTTTAATTTTGATCATTTATAATGACATGCCCCAAATAGGGAGGTCAAAGGTTAATACTCCCATAGAGATTAAAGGGGAGAATCACCCATTTTCATGGTGTACTTTACAAATGGGTGTTTCTCCTCTTTAAGAGAAAGTTCATTAAAATCAGCTGAAGTCTTCTTAAACTAGTTCTCTCTGTGTGTGTGTGTGTGTGTGTGTGTGTGTGTGTGTGTGTGTGTGTGTGTGTGTGTGTGTGTGTGTGTGTGTGTGTGTGTGTGTGTGTGTGTGTGTGTGTGTGTGTGTGTGTGTGTGTGTGTGTGTGTGTGTGTGTGCGTGCCTGCATGTGAGTTTCTGTATACATCATGTAAAAGAACAGAAGCAATGTTTGCAATTTATTTAGCTGATAAATAAAGCATTTTATGGAATTGGAATGACAACATAATGATAAAATAATGATAGCATTGTATATATAAATTACTAATTACATGTTTCTTAAAAAAAAAAAAAGGATTTAATTCACACGTTTGTTTCTCCAGGCTGAGTGGCTGCAACCTGTCAGAGAGATGCTGTGAGGAGTTATCATCAGTTCTCTGCAACTCCTCTAGTTTGAAGGAAATTGATCTCAGCAACAATGATTTGACCGATTCAGGAGTGAAGAAACTCTCTGCTGGACTGGGGAGTCCAGACTGTACACTGGAGACTCTCAGGTCAGTATTCCTGAACACCATGCATATCCTGGTTTAAAAAGGGGCGAGATGCCACAGCTGCACGCGAGATGCCACAGCTGCCCGCACACGCGCCACATGCACATGCGTGCATGCACGTGCACGCACACCGTCAAGTTGTCTTGACGCGGTGGTTAACACTTCGATCCCCCTACCTGTCTGCTAGCTTTGCATAACAATACTCGGGCATGCCTCTCCCCCATACTGTACATCCTCACAGCAGGGCAGCTGTGGTTAAGGCTAACGACGTGCTTAGCTGCACTAAAAAAGAGCTCGGACGACGGATGTAAAACGAGCACATTAGAACAAATGGGGCTGATGTGCATGGGTAACGCATAGCGTTAGTGGAGTTCTAACACTATGGACCAGAATTGGGGGAACACCAGGAAATACAATTGACAACATTAAAATGCTTTTTTATTAAACAATACAGGCTTGTATTCTGGCATACAACCGTTCATATAAATCTTATGTTTGTATATATAGAAAAAGAAAATAAATTAATTGAAACTAAAATAAAAACAACAAATTAACAATATAAATAAATAAGAACTATAATTAGGCTACATTAAAACAAGTTTTCCATCATGTGTGTAATGAATACAGTAACGAACGGCAGGCTGCGCGCACACATGGCATTGACGTGCACGTGACGTGCACGTGACATCATGAGAATAGAGTTACTCTACTTCAAAAATCCACATCACACCACTGGGTTTAAATACATGTGGAGATTACCTTGATTAATTGATTCACATTTAATTAGAGGGAGAGAGACAAAGCCAGACAATAGCGATTGTAATTATAACTAAGAAAGGTGCAATTCTGGCAAATTGTGAGTGTGTTGCACAGACACTAATCTGAATTCCCAGAAGTTCTTTATTTTTTCGCCACTAGGGGGGCGAGAAGAACTTCTTGGCAGAAACCATTATATCTCTGGGCCGGGATTTTTCAACCTAGATAACTTCAGTCAAAAGGTTAACAAAAAACAGGTTGACTTTAGCTGGCATAAAAGTTCTCTGACCTAACAATAGTGTGTTGCCTTTAGCAACCACTGAAATGCAAATTATCCGTTAGATTGAACAAAGGCAAACTCCAATGCTCTAGAGGTGTGAAATCAGCAAAACGTTTCAGAAGGGGAAAACAAACATTTGTCTTGAATATTTAGGAAAAGTCATGGAAGGGCACATTTCTGAGAGCTTCATGAGCAAAGTTATTCCACTTCTAAATCTCAAAATTATTCCAAATGACAGCTTAGACACCTGTGTGTGTGAAGACACAAACATTGTCCACATGGAATATTTTCCACTAAGCATTTGGGATGATAGTTCTGTGTGTGTAGCACACTATTCTGATCTGTGGGTTTGTGTTAAATTGTGGTGTTAAGATGTCCCTCTGTGCTCGGGTAGCGCAGTGGTAAAGTCCCTGCCCACAATTTATAATTTAGCATTTAGCAGACGCTCTTAATCCAGAGTGACTTACAATAAGCAGATAATACATCAATATAATAAGCAAGATAATATAGGCAAACACATGGTCAAAACGGGTCCTATATGACGACAGGTATAATGGAACCGTTCGTCCCACCAGCCTCAAATTCGGCAAACGCGCTCCCCGCCTTAGCGGGGAGTGCAGTGCCCAGCCTCGACCCGACCCAATACGCGGTTTTCCGGAACCGGCGTGAAAGGTTCCGGAAACCGTGGAGCTAATGTCTGACGTCGGGGTTTTCCGGAACCGGCACTGTGTCTGCAACACAGTCAGAGGCACAGACAGCTACAGAGATCTTCATAATTGGCATAAAGGGACACAGACAGGTACAGAGATCTCCATGTACGGGCATAAAGGGACACAGACAGAATGGTCAAAACGGGTCCTATGACAACAGGTATAATGGGGTTTGCATTAAAGGGTGGGGCATTCATTCCCTATTTACATCATTCCGGAGTTGGCCGGTCCCCGACTCGACGCTCGGCCGCCCGACAGGCAGATACAGAGATCTCCATATATGGGCATAAAATGGACGCAGACAGACGAATATGTCCCAGAGTTTCAGTTAGCCGGTATTTACCGGCCATTGACCATTAAAATGTTTAATTGGACGTTAATTATAAAGTCCACCGGCCATCTTGGCCGGCTGGGAAAATGTCTCCCAGGCTATTTTATCATTTGGCTCCCTTTAAGCTATTTTATCATTTAAGCCTATTATTATTATTATTATTTGCTCACAACACGTCGCAATTCACTGCGCTATGAGCTTGTATGTCTGCTATAGATACGCAACACGGCCATACGGCGAAGCATACATCAAGCTTCACAGCTGCAGCTCCAGTGCTTGTCCCAAATCAGCGCTGTATTGTTCGCTGGAGTCGGGGTTTACTGTTGCATGATGAACAGAACCGTGCGGATTCCGTGGTAATCTTAACCAAGCCAGACTCAGTTGACGATTATAAAAAAGGGACCCGAACTCTGTGGAACCACGTGGATATTATACAAGACTTTCTGATGCAGAAATGGATTTGGTGGTGCGCAGTGGGTGACTTGTTGATTTCAGGCAACTGAGAGAAGTCAACCTTCCTTGCGCCATCATAACATAATATTAACAAAACAAAACAAAGGTTGTATGTTTGCAACTTTGCATATTAAGGTTTAATGAGATGTAAAGACCAAATCATACGTAGATTAATTTGTAGGCTATTGTGTGGCGGCGGTGGCGCGCAAGCAGTTCACTTGCGCCCACTTTATTCACTTATTGTTTGACAAGCAATAGTTCTGTATAAGTAGATAGATATTATTTAGTTAACTATAAAAACAGGAACAGAATGCATCTATGATAAAGAGGAAAGAAGCCCAGTGCTGACATAAAATGCTATAAATATCAGTTGGGTGCACATTGCACATACAGTATCTGCAAACACGCATGTGACGTTCATTATAATATGGCCGATACATTAATTAATTGGCTGGTAAAATATAATCCTGCTGGCCAAGGTGGCCGGCCCCAAAAATGCCTAGCGGAAACCCTGATATCTCCATATATGGGCATAAATGGA